>NW_009215015.1:10913-65321 GCF_000690835.1 Fulmarus glacialis
TACTGTTCTATTTTGTTTTAGTTCAATTATTAAACTGTTTTATCTCAACCTTGTGCTCTCCCGATTCTCTCCCCCATCCCACCAGAGGGGGGGTGAGTGAGCGGCTGCGTGGGGTTAAACCACAACAGGGAGTCAAGTTCAACAGCATCTCCTTATCTCTGCAGATGTTCATCTGTCAAGCTGCAGAAAAATAATTTTCCCATTCCATGAAAAATGAAGATTTCCAGAATGTTCATGACCTCCCACCAGGACGAAAACCAAGAGCCTGAAAAAATATTTCTGGAAAAAAAAAAACAAACCAGAGAATAGTACTTTTTCCCCTTTCTATATTTCTCCATACCTCTCAGTGGTAAAGATGTTTGGATGCTCAGATCTAAATCCCTTCCTATGTTTGTATTTATGAAGAGAGATATTGATCCAACAATGAATCAATATGGCAATATGTATCTAACCCAGGTTACCAAAAAATCACAAGGAAGCATGCATGAGAATTAACACAAAGTAAGATCCAAGACATCTGACACTCAGTAGACACCGATGACAACCACATAAGCTAACAGACTCAAGAAACTTGAAAAGACAGCAAATATGTGGCCATTGCTCTGGCATAATAATACTAGATTTAGCTGAAGTTTGTTAGCTGCAACCTTATCATTTTCTGCCTAGTCGCACATTATGGAAACACCGAGTACAAAAGCAAGTGCAGTAATTCACAAGTTTTGGTTCCTCCATGAATTACCTACTGATCAGGGAGGTTGGACTATCTGTGCCCTTAGAATATATTTAGCAAAATCCTCCAGAGAGGAATTTAGAAAGTCTTAGGTTGAAAACCTGTTTTATGAAATATCCCCCTTCCTCAAACACAAAAATCCTGTGGCAGCAAGAATGCTTTGCAGTGCTGTGGTTTTACATAACAGCCTGCAAGGTCTACACAGTCATCTGTCAAAAAGGCTGTGTTTTGCTACTGGCAGAGGACATGGTTCCCGTAATATAAATTGATGCACTGATGCCATTAATCCCGTGAAAACCTGTCAACAGAAAACCAAAACCAAAAACAGCAAGATGTGCAGAGAGCCACCGTAATTCCTAGGGTTCAGTCTTGACGTCCATCTTCCAGTTGTTGCTGCTGCCTAGGACTTGCAGACCGTCTTCTTGGGAGACAGCAACAGTCACAGTGGCAGCTGCTATTTATTCACATTTCCTAAGAGCCCATCGTCCTGGGCCTGCCAGGACAGCTCTGCCTCCTACTTAGTCTTCTTGTGTTACGTTCAACCCTGGGGGTGTAGACCTCCAACACCCTGTTAGAGGTTGCACTAGTTAGACTAAATGCAAATTACTATTTCAGCATAATATCAGAGTTGTATAGGAATGATTACTGAAGACTTGTGAAGAGGAAAAAGACTTACATGAAGATTATGTTTGTGTCTGTAAGTTAGGTAATGCAGAAAACAAGGACATTGAATACTGCAGATGGATTTAAGAACCGAGACAGATGGTAACGTTCCTTTGCATTTGCAAAGTAGCTGTCATAATAGTAAGATAACTTCCTTTCTGCCACTTTTTATCTGCCTTGATCTGTAATATGTGAGCTCTCTGCAACACAGGCATTCTCCTACTACAACGGCCAGAGCTATGGGCTGGTCCTCGAGGAGCTGCTGTAGGCAGAGTGACAGCTCACTCTGTTCCCTGCTCCAGAGTCCCAGGTGCTGTGAAAGCACGAACCGCCAACTAATCAGAAGAAAAGGGCAGGGCTATTTATGAGCTGTCATAGCTTTGCAAATAGCTTCAGATAAGAAAGGAAAAGAAGTGTCCCTCCACAGGAAGTCAGCCCTTCAGACAATCAAGTCCTCACCTTTCTTACTCCCTCGTTACGATAACACGCTAGATCAGCTGAAGGATGCCTTCACGGAAACACCAGCAATATGGCCTATGGGTAATAAAGTCAGCTTACTCATAGGCAAAGCAGACGGCACGGTCATGATCACTGTTATTGTAGCCAAGAGTCTCTTCCCAGGTAATGGTGCAGGTTTCTGCCACTGCCACTGAAAGAGAGACCTAGAGCTGTCACTTCCCACCAGCGTCCATCGTTCCTCTGGTAGCAGCAGGAAAAGTCATCAGGTCACCACAGGGGCTGGGGGCTCCCTGGGGACTGGGAGCACCGGGGGCTTCCCCAGCGTGGCAGGGCCCCGCAGCCAGGGCCTGTCCCACCCCCCCAGCCAGGAGCAGGGCAGCCGGGGGGCACCAGGGCAGCCCCAGCCCCGGGCATCAGGCACCCCCCGGGGGACGGGGATGGGCTGAGGCCAGGCCAGGATGTGAGACCACGGGTAGGCCTGGCTTGGGGGGGCCATGGCTGGGCAGGGCAGGGCTGTGGGGAGCTGGAGACCGGCCCTGCTGCGGCGTCACTGGGACCGGAGCTGACAGCCCTGGGGGCTGACATGGGGTCCTGGGCCATGGGCAGGGTGGGGGAGCCCCAGGCAGCTGGGCAGGGCCCTGGTAACAGCAAGCTCACCCCACCATGGCTGTTCCTTTCCTTCCTAACCTGCTTGCCTCTCCTTTCAGCCATTCATCCTTAGCACTGAAAAATTCAGTTTCAGCTAAAAAGTCATCTCTTTTGCTGGTACTATCAGCAACTTAAATGGCTTAAGTGTCTCAACAGACACCAGCAAAAAGGGAAGACATGGTATTGAGCTAAACCTCAGCAATTTGTTCCAATGTAAATGATCACTTATTCTCCTGTTGTGTAACACTCTGCAGACTGCAGGCCAACAAATTATACAGTGAAAGGCACAGCATTTATTCAGCAAAATGGTCTATACATCATGACATCTGTGCAATGGTCTGAACTGAACACCAAAGAAGAGATGAGTTTTGATTTAACAAACACTTCAAGTATGTTTCATTGAACCAAAGTGGTGCAGTGAAACATGGACAGAAGAATTTTTTGAGAGCTTTCTGTGGTCTCTGAGCCTTGTTCTGGCATGGCTTAAATTCATAAACCTCTATGAAGAGGGATGAGTGTATACGTATCATTGTTCTGATCCATTTAGCAGCTTTAGCATGTGCTATGTCATGTGTCCTTTAGGAGGACACACAGATCGTTGCTTCTCTGGAAGGAGAAAGCATTGGAGGAAAGTAATCCAGAGGCAAAAGTCTGGATGGAAAAGCTGGAAACATCCCAACTGTTCCAGAATCAAAAGTCACTGATTAAAAAAGCTAGCCTGATGTGAGTACAGGGACAATAATTCTGTGTGCCCAAGAAGTGTCTCAGTTCGTTTTTCTCAACAGGAGGAAAATTGAAAACTGGGATTTCTCAGAACTTGTTTATTCCACCTCTGTTATTTCACCAGCATATCCATCAACTGGGTTACTATATGTACATATGTTGTTCTACTTACTGCCGTTCTTTCTTTTAGCAAATTAAAATCTATTACTGCAACTCCATTAGTCAACTCTGTTTTTCACCTACTGTACTGTACTGTTTTTTGTAGGTGGTTTTGCTCTTTCTCTCTTATTTATTCCTACTGCCCAGCTGGCATGGTGGAAACTCTAGGGAGGGAGCTCATTCTGCTGCCTCAGTTCAGCTAACACCATTCTTCTTCGCTTTAGAGATCCAGTATCTGCTACCGTGGATCTGCAGAGGCAAAGCTTGCCCTGTGAAAAGGGATCATGTGCCTCACAACTATGTATTCCTGAGATTGCAATACTAATAGTCCTCCTGGATTGCTGAGGGCTTTCAGCAATCTCAGGATAATTTTCAGTGATACTTTTAATTGAAACATCCAAAGCATTAAATAATTCCAGACTCTGTTTAAGGAGCTAAAGCAGAAGGAGACCACAGAACAGAGGAGTCAACAAATATTTTTCTGATTATCCCATTATGTTTAATTTGTCATTGGTAAGGGAAATTATAATAACTGCAACTACTTCGACAACTTATTTTTAAGTTAATTTGTCACATATTTCTCCATACAACAGTAGCAAAAGCTATTTTTTATTACTGCAACAGTTAACTCCTATGGCCGGACTCAGAGTAAACAATCTGGGGAAAACTCTCAGTGCATGTTCCCATTCATAAAGAAGTACTCAGCTCAAACAGGCTTAAACTGAAGTAAAGTCTTGAGAGGCAGTAGCCTGAGAAACAAAGTAAGAACATGCAAAGATGTTCACATTATGATTTCTCTGATATTGGAAAGCTGTTGGGCATGCAGGCTGTCTTTTACATGTTTAACTTATTCTGTATCTGAAATTTCTAATTCTGATAGAGACGGTGAGCCCTGAGGGTCATATGCAGGAAGAAAATGTAATTGCTTTTCCCTCAATTAGTCATCTCTGTCTAGCGTATTGCTTTCTGCAAATGTGATTATAAAACAAAAATTTGACTGAAGCGAGTATACAAACTTACAGTAAATCATTTTGTTTGCACACACTTTGAGTCACAAATTTCTTATCCAGCAATCTGAAACTTGATGATATTTTAGGCAAATGGAGATTTAGGGGCATTCTGATCTGTTCCTTTATTCGAGTTAATGAGATTATTTTAGATTTGTGTTACTGTAACGGATACCACCAAATAGCTCTTTTAAGGCTTTCATCCATTTCAGCAGCAGAACATTTTTATATTCTCCACTAGTTGTTCTTCTACATAATCTTGCAGGAGAAAGCGGCATCTGGAAATTCGGAGATGAAGCATGCAAATTTATGAAAGATGTAGCAGTTACTGAAGTGGCTTAAACTGCAGAAAGATGAATCAGCCACACAGCTCTCCTAATCCTGATTAATAGTTCGCTGATGAAATTTAGAAACAAATTGCTGCTGCTGACGCCCTTCTCTGAATTGTGTCCTGGGCATTAGTCATAGAACCAGAAAGCTACTAACCTCATCTGACAAGCTCCCCACACTGATACAAAAATGGAAGAAGTTTTTAAAGCATTGGTTGAGCTCCAAGATTAGCTGCCAGAAAACAAGTCTGGGAAACACAGCCCTATGGGATGTTTTCAAAATCTTTTGTCCTTTTATAGCAGAAAATTTGCTTTTATTTACTTGCCAGAGCAAAATCCCTTATGTTATAAAATCAGGGCTCTGTATTATTTGGAAATTCTAGCTGGGCTGGATTACCTGGTTACACAGGCAATCGGTCTCCAGTGCTGTTCAGTTAGTTTGACGGTAGAATGTGAATCTGTAAAACCCCTTTCCCTTGCACAGAACAGCAAGTTTCCCACTCTGATCAGGTATATGGCACTTTTCTTTAAATATTCCATGCTAAAGAAGTGCCAAGTTTCAGTTCCCTAAATATATATGATTGAGGAGAAAGCTATAAAATTTATTCAAATGCCCAATACTGGCAGAAACTTGTGAGGGTCACGCAGCTTAGGACATTACTAAAAGATTCGCAATAAGATAAATATTTATTGCTAAAAACAGCTCACATCGCTAAAGTATTGGTCATCTACAGACCAGACTGCATTTTACAAATAAACCACCTGGCATATGAGATATTTTCAGACAGCTGCATTGAATTGAAAGATGATAAGGAAACTGAGGCAGGAAGAAAAACAAACTTTAGACATCATAGTCATTGCATAACTGCCCTGTAGGCACTGTCATGATTCATTTACACAGCAACTACACACACACTGAGGAATTTAAACCCACTGCTCAAGTTGTATGGATGCCCATGGGATTGAATCTTGAGGGTTCAGATTAGCCTTTAGATGGTATTGGCTTAAATGGGAAGTCAGGAGGCTTTCTGCACTGAAGTGCTGTAGGTACAACAAAGTTTATCTGACCAGAACGTGCTGGGATGCACAGATTAAATATTGCTGTAGAGCAGCTCTCCATGCTGGCCAGCAATATGTTGTTCAAGCACCCTTAGAATTCACAAGAGACAGAATTTATCAGGAATCTGAAGAATTAATGATAGGATAGGAGAACCACATTAAGACAGGAACACAGAGAGTGCTAGGAATGCAGACTGGTCTGATGTCAGGAGCTGCAAAATCAGAAGAGAGGCTATAGTACAAAATGCAATTGTTTTAGGGCCCTACAGAAAGCTACAAGCGAAGGAAAAAAGTCAAGTGTAAGACAGAGGAAAGTTAGAGGAATTATCTTGCCTACTTAGAAGAACAGACAAATTCCAGAGGCCCTGCCTTGACCTCTGTGAGCCACCTGTCCCGCTTTCCCAATTTCAACAACCACCTGATACTCAGAGCAATAAAGTTAGGCCAACACAGATCACAATGCCCTCAGTGTTTCAGTAGATCAAGCTCTGAAACCACTTCTCTTGATTCCTATATAACTGATCTGCAGGGCTAAAGTCCAGCAATGCTTGGGACAGCCTGCTTAGCAAGACCTGAACATGCCTTTTCAATGTGCTAAGGAAATTTGATGTTTGGCTTTTTTTATAACTGCACCATAAAATTTTAATGACAAGTCTCCTCGAAGGAGACAAGGCTTCTACTAAGCAACCAAAGATTCTTCCCTTCTCCCTGAGACAGAAAGCATCTGCAAGAGTTGTACTCAACATCGCCAGATGAAGATGGTCTAGGAGCCTTACTTCCGAAACAGAAACAGGCCTGAGGCAGTGGTTTGTCATGGCATATGGCACACAGAGGCCACCCCTGCTTGCTCTATATACCTCTACAGATAAAACTGCATGCAGCAGGAGATGCTGCACCCTGTGGGCTAAGGTACCCAAACGTATTTCAGTCTATGGGAACTCACCATCAAACTCCTACAAGCTCCTTCCAGTCAAAACCACACTTCCCTTTCTTCAGCATGATGATGAAGGCAGAAGTGTTTTCCAAATAATTTGGGTGCTAATGAGGTCATACTGATGTCTCCAGACCCACTCAAGTTTCATGGAAATATTTGGGTTTGGATGTGCAGGAGGAACTTCAATATTTAGAGGGAAGGGGTACAGAACTGGCCTGGTGAAAAAGCATCAAAAAGCAGTGACAGTTGAAAACTTCCCAGCCCAGACCTCTCATGGGCAAATGGAGACGCAGTCTAACAACACACCGCAACAAATGGCAGTACATTCTGAAAGGTACAAGATCTTCCTGCCCCTCTCTCCAAGTTAGAATTCACTCAATGACCTTGCAGAACACCCTTTGAAAATATCTATTCAAAAGATACATTCAAGGCAATACAAGTCTGTGCCAGTCACAGTGATTAAGCCAAGGCATCCAGGTTGCTAATCATGGGACATTAGTTCCCATTCACAACAGAAAGAAAATAAACATTCACTATTAAATTAAATTCTCTTACTTTTTACAGCTAGACGCCCAAAGAAATCTAACACATTTTTGGTTCTTCTATCATAGCCCATTCAGATACTTACAGACAGTTAATGACATGCTAACACATAAAGTGGCATGTCTATGGCTTAAAGGTATCCTCATTTTTAAAAAAGCAGCATTTTGCTCTAATTGACCTTATCCAACAAACTTAATACTAGACTTAACTCAATCAAAGCAAAATAAAACTTGTAACCATGCTTTACTGCATGATAAACAATTTTTTATGAGAAGCTGTAGCCAATGGATTATACACCAAAATAAAGAACTCGATGGAACTCACATCAAAATATAGAATAAATTATTAGCCAGGCAAATGGTTAAGTTATTCTGATATGTGCTCATTCAAAAACACTTGTAACATAACCCTACCAAAAAACAAAAAGAAGAAATAATTTCTCTGCCAGAATCCAGAAAAGAAAAAAAGAAACACTGTGAAATGTATTCAGTTTTTCTCATAAACCAAAACCATGTTTGTGCAGATTTACAGACTACACATTTTAATTGTTTGCCCTAATGCTTCCTGTCAGTACTGAATTCATGAGGGCTCAAATTTGTCTTTCATTCTGCATTCTGTTGTTTGGTTCTTGGGACTGATAAGGGAGAAATACTTAGGGAAAACACAGATGCTGACATGTAACTGAATTTCTTCTAATGATGATTTTATCTGAGTTTTGGTAATTGTGATGTTCTAAAAAGGCATGCCCCCAACATGTTTGATTAGACATACCATTAGACAAACCAATCCTCATACTTTGTACACTGAATTGCATTAGGAAAAAACACGTGCTTTTTCCATACAGGCAAAATCCCTCCAAATGGTCTTGCAGTCTGTGAAAATACTGTTACAGCAGAACCAGTGAGACCTTTCTGCATTATGTTCAAGTCAGAAGAGAATGCCAGGCACCTCCAAAAGCTGTCTGGGCAGTGATAAGATTGCCCATGGCTTCTGAATGTCCACCTTCCATATTTTTCATACCTCAAGGTACTGGACACCAAAGCTGCAAGAAGACCCTCAAGATCTGAACAACTGACAGTTCTCTGTTCCAGCACAAGATAGTTAATTTGCTGATTTTTTGGCTTTGACTTGAGGCACCCAGGAAAATTAAAAGTTGTCATTAAAGGTCTGTGGAAACTTTTGATTATGTATTACTTACCAGTGCCAAAGCTTTCCTCTCCACAAAGCGAGCAACGTCCAGAGTCCATAAGATTGGAAAAATATCTCCATCCTGTTGGTGTCTCATACACAGGAACCTTCATTACTTTTGCCACTCTGGAAAAGACACAATAAAATACCACACGATTAAGACAGTGCTTTTTTTACATATGGCCTGAGATCAGTTGAGGAATATTCCAGGTCTTGCTACTTCTTCTGACAGCTGGACTATAAGTAAAAAAAAACCCAGAACAGATCAACAGCACCATTCAAAACTGATCCTTGTCTCAGAACCTGACTTCAGCCAGAACCCAGGTATGTTTATACGGTAAGTGTAGTATTTTGGAAAATGTAGGACCTCAGCTCAATAGGCTTTACCAGTATCTTTCTCTTGTTACTGAGGAAGAAAGTTATATCTAGAGATACACGGTTTTGTTATACTAGTATTTTAATGAAAGTTAAAGTATCATGTTGAAGTACCTTCCTTTACAAAACACAGGTGGCCAACACCGATATGCTTGAAAAACACTTCTACTTCTGTTCATCTGTTCAAAGCCAAGACAATACAGGAATGTTTGCATTAGGCAGCATCTCCTCTAAAAAAGCTTTCCCAGTCTCTATCTGAGTCTGAACTTACTTTCCCTGACTCCTCTGATGCACCTATATGAAATACTCCCACTAGCTGGCTGACCTGCCAGTATTTTCAGGAACCAAAATAAAGCACCATATAAGGTGGATCTGCTTTCCCTTCCCCAGGTTGTTAACTGGCAATTATTCCTGTTATACACTATAATGAAAAAATCCTTTCTTGGACTAAAAAACAAGAAAGAAGAAAAACACAAATCCTCTAAGGAACTCGCTACCAAGCTGGGATTTATGCAGAATGAGTATTATCATTCTTCTTGTTTCTAATTATATTTGCTTGTTTTCATTGTGTGCCTAGGATTTTCAGAGCCAACTGGTTTTTCATATGAAAAATAAGACTTGAGATACAGTCAAGCAATCTGACTGACTAAAAAGGATCTTACGATCTTCCTAAGATTGCTGCAGCAATCACATCTAACAAACATTTTCTAAATTCCACCCCCATAGAAGAATACTTGACGTGAGACTATTTATGTAATTTAACTGCGGTCAAGCCCAGGCAAAGCAGATCAATCAAAGCGGGGTCCAACGCACTTAACACAATCCATCTAGAAGTTACATGTCAAGGCAAAAGCAGTCAGCTCTCTGACCAACAGAGAGACACCTGTTTTCAGATGGTCCATCACTCTGTCTTAAAGTAGGTGTATAAGGTAGATGGGATGAACTCTCCAAATATGCAAATACTGACCCTTTCAAAACATAAATGTACCTAAATGACAGTTCAGCCCTTAAGTATTCTCTCTGAAATCTTTGAGTTGTTAATCAGCACTGGTATTAAGTCTCCAAATCCACTTTTTTTTTAATGTAATAAATATCCATCGCTACCTAAGTCTCCTCCTATTCAGTCTAGGCTGTTCATTTTTGTAGTTACATATTACATCTAAAAAGAGTGTTTTTTAAATGAGATAGAATAAGAATTTGAAAAGAGCTAACATGGTGCCTGGAGAAAAAAATATTATCAAAATGCTTAATCCTAAACTCGTTTTTCATGTCTCTAGTTTAGATGTAGAGGCAAGTGTATACCTCCTTGTGTTTATACAGCACTAGCTGTATTATTGACTGCGTAAGGGAGATTATAGAGTGCAGAGCTGAAGAGGTTTCTGGCTCGCTCTGCAAAAAATCAAGAACATAAAAGGATTTAATCTCTGTGTGACAGCAACTGCAAGCTGGGAACAGGACCGTACTGCCAAAAACTAGAAAACAATCAACCAGAAAACAATGGCTAACATGCTGGAAGAGCAAAGACAATTCTCTTGAGGTAGCCTGACAATATTTCTACTTGCAGAAATGTTCCCATATCCTGGTACTGTTTTTGGAGAAGGAAATCCTTTCACTTTTCTGTATTCCACTGGTCTGGGGACAAACAGCCTTGGATGGACCTATCTTGACCAGCACCAAAGGCTTCCAGGGGCTGTGATGGTTTTCAAAGATTTCTACGCACTAGGCTAGCACTGAAAATACAGATGTTGATTCTGTTGGCATTGGGCTTACTTTAAACCAAACCTTTCAAACAAACAAACAGCATACATATAAACATATACATACAAAGTTTATAGTGAAATGACAGTATGTTCCTTGCAATATTTTTTTGTTCTTGACTCTTGAGATTTTAACAGAGTAAATAAGTAAATAAGTAGAAGGACACTGAAAATTAAGCATACTCTTTTTTATTGCCATTTTACTGAACTAAAGAATCATCACTGGAGGTCTCAATAAATGCAGAATGGGCCTTTATACAGCCTATACTTATTTAAGGTGAACGATCACCCCAGGAAACATGTGAGGGGTTCCCACAGGAAAATGCAAAAAATTCTCAAAGCTGCAGACTCAGAGAAATAATGTGCTGCATCAGATCAAATTACAGGAAATAACAATGCAAACTACAGGAAAATACCCTCAGAGGAAGGAAACCAATATTCTGTAACTGGGAAATTACTAGACTTCAAAGCCAGGCAAAACAGATTAAATGCGGGAAGGGGGAGGGATTTTTAATGCTCCTACATCTACATCTTTCTAAACAAGAAATACGACTAGTATGACTTCAGTGCAGAGAAACTGGCGGGGGGGGAGGTATCTTCATTTACCAAAACTTTTTTTTTCACTTTACATTCACCAATCTGCTTTCTTGTAGACAAAATGATAAAATCAGAGTTTCAGTCACTGCTACACTAAGTAGCCAGTTATTTTTTTAAAAAAAGTGCCAGCTGAGACAGAACCACAATCCCTTGTGGACCAAAATTTGGAAATTAGTTTCTATATACCACTGCTACTACCAGCACTACCTAACACAGCATATGACTTCATGACAAGCTTGAAAGATACTACAGAAATATTTTATTCTGCTAGGCAAATAAATGCTTAGGATGAGGGTTTCTGGAACTTGTAATTCTGCAAGAACAATTGCTGGTGAGTCACGGTAAAGGTTTTTGTTTTTTCTGTAACAAACCACAGATCCATTAATTACAATATCTATGATGTTTTTAGCAATGTACCTTCACAGGGCAGTTCAAACAAGTCTATATATAATCAGCTTTTTAAGTTTCTCTTCTTTCTGTACTGTGGAGTGCCTAAATTTGGAGAGTTAAAAATGGAAAGTCAAGTGGTTACCATAAAGATTTTGTTGTCTATATGAGACCTCTTGGTCAGATAGGATACTACTTGTCTCAGAAAGTGAGTTCTGGAACTGGTACTGCAAAGAGTTTATATCTTGCAGGGTCTCACTCATCAGAGTAAATTTTGTATGTCCTGATATATAAGTATAATGCATCATCAACAAGATACTGATGCAGTGGTGCTCCTGTAATGGGCAATACCTCAGTCTCTGAGTTGCCTGGGTGAAGGTGTTAGCTGTCAAAAGGCCCGACTTGATGGATGGAATATACTTCCAGAGCAATTCAACATAAAAACTGGAAAAAAATATGACATATGAATAGGTTCATTTTCCTAGTCTGTTTGAAGTAAAAGCATTCTATTTATGTCTAACCACACAGCTGATATACCTATGTTTATATGTTCCATGAATATGAACTATGTAGAAGGAATACAACAAACCGTGGATATTCTGGTTCTTGTCACCTCAGACATTTAATGTGACTGACTTCAAACAGTATTCTTGCTTGCCTTCTTTCAGCTTAAGTGCTCACTACATCAATGAGATTACACAATAAAGTTACTTCTGTCTGTGTGTAGCACTAATTAGCTCTTGCTAGACTGGAAAACAGGTTATTTACACTTGGACCTAAACTGAAGGGCAATCACCTTACTTATTCTGCCCATATCAGAGCTAAGGGTATTTATGTTTCCAGTATGCCAAAATACTAATTAAGGAGAAAAAAAAAAAAATCAAAGAAAAGTGGACTGTACCTTTGGCAATTACATATATTATTTAAAACTATATTTTGTGAATTTAAAAAAAGCAGGAGCAGCTGTTTTTAAATGGGGAGACAATAAAGTGAGTTAAAATAAGAACACAAATTATTGTAAGGTTATATAGTTAAATCTACCCTCCTCCTGTATAACTTCATTCTCATTTTTACTTTGAACAGCCCTCACTACCTATACTGACTGTCCACTTTTTATTAAAACATAAGGAGAACACATACAATGCAACTATGACAAGCAGTTTGATTTACTTCATCACTAGAAAACAGAACTATTGGAGAGTTTAGTTCCAACACAGAACTGTTAAGCCAATTCTTAAACTCTACAGAAAGTCTCACCAAAGCATGAGCTGGCCAGTTCATAATAAAGGTAATAAAGAACATAATAATAATCTTCATAATGAAGATCAGAATTTTTGAAAATTTCCTGTCAGAAAAAAAAAATTAACAACTAATTCTAAAATTGCTCCTGAAAGCCTTAACAGACTAATGTGGAAAACGTACCTGTTCTGCCCCAGGCAACTGGACTACCTATCGTACAGCTGCACATCTGAATATCCCAGATCTTCTTCCTTATACTTCACAGCCATGTGCATGTCACCTAACTAGGAAAACAGAGGGTACAGGACTCTTGATAGCCCAAATGATTTTCCTTGGAATTACAGTAGAAATATTATCCTGCTTAAACTTTGTAAAAAGATAACTTTCCATTGAAAAAAAAAAAGTTCTTTTATTTAAAAGGGTTAAAGGAATACCCTTGTGATACCTTTCCTTCAGTTTACCACCCAGTGGAGACAACAGACAGTTTTTCACAGATAGGCACAGGTTTTGCACTGACAAAACTCCACTGACTTCAGCAGAATTACCCTGACTCACATTAACAAAAGTCAGAGGGAAGTTTGCTCCAACCTATTCTCTACAATGCCACATAAAGTCCTGATGAATACACATCATTCAGATACAACAAATGGCCTGTGGCAAGCTGACTTTCTTGTGCCCAGTGAAACTTTTATAACTTCTGAGAATAGATCAGTCAATCAAACAAAATTATCCTGCCAAAGTCGTGATGCCTGTTCACCACAAAGATAAAGGTCGCAACACTGGGGAAGGGCTTTCTTTGACAGGTCTCATGAACTGTTGTAGAAGACTGGCTAGAGTTTTGCATTATAGGCGAAATGCTGGCTAGGGTAAACTGCAGCATCACATTCATTCTGGAGTCCTAACTTGGAGGAAGAAAGAGGTGTTAATGAAAGAATCACTAAAGAAGCGGCTATTGCATGCCCTTGTCTCTTTTATCTTCCACCACCTGTATGTATCAGCTGCACGTGTGAAAGATGCTTAGGTGAGCAGGCGTCAAAACACAGACTGGTGTTTCATGGACACAATTTTTTTCAATCCTACTCCCCTCTGTGGAGCCAGTGCTGAGGTAGACAAGGTGCTGTAATTCAAAGAGCAACAAGCCTGATTCTGCACAAGGCTAAGCACTCTCAGGCCCTAACAAACAGGAATCGAAGGAACTTGTGGGACAGACATGTGGGCCACTGAAGCATAGTGTGTGGCAGCAGCATTTCACAAGAGATCAAACCTCTCCCATGGTTTCTTTCAGAGTTACTGGCTATAGAAGAAAAAGGTTTCACACTGGGTCTTCTAAATCTCTACTTAGCCACTGAAGTAGACTGTGTTATCTAATCTCCAGCTGGTAAAAGCCTCATTTGATTTAAGGCCTGAAGCACATTTTATTTTAAAGACAAGACTACGTTTTACTGAAACTAAGAAAAACAGTTTTTCTTCCCACTCCTGTAGTCTTTCTTCACACAAAGAATGAAAAATATCTCAAGTAAGGATCTGCATCTGATTTATCAAGAAAATAATTTCTCTAGCTGAAATTAACAGTCTTCACACAGTCTACCCTTGGCATACAAATGTGTTTTATTTTATATTTTACTGCCTGAGATGCTTCAAAATTTTTGTAACACTTTGGACACTTCTGAGATCAAAACAACTGACTTAGGTTTGCCTACATCAATTTTTCCATCCCTTTACTAGAGATCCTGCTTTTGCTATTCTCTAACCATATAGTACATTGATGGACTTATTTAATTGTATTTGCAACCAGACCTAAAATTTCATGGGTTCATTCTTTTGGAGGACTAAGATGACATCCAAGATTGAACTCCTATCATGCTGCCACAGTTTCTTTTCCATCCTATCATTTGCATTAATTATCTCACTCCCTCTCCAACATCCAAATTTCTTTTGCAAAGAAAATTTTTTTTTAAACTTTATTGAAAATTTAGATTCATTGCCTTTTTAGTCACCGAGTCCCTATCCCATTCTCACTGCATGATGTTTCCACTTGTTCTCTCTGTGGTCTCTTCTTGTTGATGCTGAAGGACTCTTTGCTACTTCATTCCTCAACTTTGGAAGCCTAATTCAGCTCACCTTTGGTCAGTTCCCTCTTCATTCTTATTATTTCTCAAAATGTAGGAGCATGAACGTCCAACTTTTTTCTTCAGTCTCATCTGTAAGTCTCTCCTTCTTTTTAACTATGCAACTCCAACAGCCTGTGAGAAATTCACAGCAGTAGCAATGACAGCACCAGCACTGGCACCAACTATAATGTGAAATGGATGTTCTGCTTCTGGATGTTTTCACTCTGTCTGCACCGCCTTTCCTTAAAAGGCTTCAACTGCATATTGTGCAAGGAGTAGAACTAAAACAACAGTCACCCCCCTTATATGGTCAAGTATTACAGTGTTACTCCTTCCCAGTCTTTAATTTATTAAGCAAAAAGCAGTGGAATGCTAACCCCTTGCACACAACACAGATAACCAGGACATATCACTAAGATAAGATGTAAACTCTGCCATGGCTGGCAGAGAGGCTGTCAGGAGCACAAGGCAGAAAAAAAAAAAATAGTTAGTAGACAACAAGTTCCTTTTCTTTCTGCTTTCTAGTATGCTACTTCTCACAGAGAATGATCATAGTAACAGAAATCAATAAACAAAAAGCATCTGAAGACATTTTAGCTACACAGGATCTAGAAACATTTGGCTTTTTTGGTTTTGCTTCCTCCCTACCCCTGCGAAGTTTTAACTCCAAAATGCTTCTGCAGGTAGACTAAAGGTACACTGAATCAAGGTCTGGTGTTCAGGGGCAGTTTCTGTCTTGAAAACTGGTAAATTCAGGTGGATTTTTGTGGCTGACAATAATTCTGAGGATGGTTATGCATTGCTAATAACTGCAGAAATCATCTCCTTGTTAAATTCTGTTCAGGACAATTTGAATTCCCTTTCTATCAATGGAGCCTCCTGGCACTCATGCAATGTAACTGCGGTGCCAGCTAACTGTTCCAATATTCTCTTCTGCCTCTCAGACACACATTGGCCTCTCCCCGTGTTTTAAATCTTTCAACAGCAAAAAACTAAAAATTATCCCAGCAAAAAGCCAAAGTCCTATAAACACAACGTACCTTGCTCATGCCTTGTAACACACAGCAACCATACATGCTAGCAACTTATTTGAGCGACATCGAACACATTCACATTCATCAATCACTGCTATACTCCAAGGACGTGAACTATTGTGTGGAAGGTCAGCCCCTTGGCTTTAAATTCCTAAAACAAACAAATTTAAAACTTAGTATCTCCCTTTGGGCCCTTCAGGTTCATTGGACTTTTTCTGTCTCCTGTAGCAGCGGACTTGAAAAGGCTTGCACCATCACACCGATAGTTAACACACTCATCAGGGAACCCAGGCTCCCAGACAGACACGCAGTGGGGCCCTGCAGTTACTTACGCTCCTTGTTGCCACCTATAGGCCATGGTGTGAACACACAGCTCAACGCTTCATACCATCAAGCTTTCCTGCACACAGAGTCTGTAATACCTCAGTCAAATGTTACCAGCGCCTTGTGCAACATACCAAAAAGACAGCACTTTTTATTGAGACACTTTACAAAATAATGGTAAACTAATTTGTGTCCCACTCCCAACAGGCAACTTTCTGATTCAAACCCAAGGGGTAAAAGTAAATTCACGTGCCTAACTTCATAGCCAGCTGCTGAGCCAGGGGAGCACTGCAGAACTGAAATGCATTTGTAAGCAGGCCAACAGCTGCAGCACAGCTCTGCTTCAAATCTCTGAGAAAGGCCTGCAGAATGCCTCTGCCTCTTCCCTGCTCTTCAGGGAGTAAGTGGCCAAACTAAAAATAGCCAGCACGGCTCCTTGCTGAGTCTGCCTTTGCCCCCAAAACTAATGTGATAATCCTGTCCACTACATGCAGGAGGTGCAGGGATACTTTTTATGGACACTGTACTTTAGCCTAGTCTCCCTAACTTGCTGTGGAGTGACCTACCACTGAAGCAGAATTCACTGCTGAATGGGGACAGTAAATGCACCTTTTACAAATACACAAAGCAGATGACATGCAAAGACAGAACTTCTACCCCATACTTGCAGGTGCTGCAAGTAGGTTATTGTCGTGGCGATCAAGACACGAAGTTACTGCCAATATTAAAACTATCAATAGCACGCAAGTTACGTAGGTATTATCAGTGAGATTGTTACCATCCCCAATTCATGGGCACTATGAGGCATTAAAGAATCTTTTTCTGAGAAGTTAAATCACTTTTAAGACATTGCACTGCAGAAGACCTCATACACAGGCTTAGGTTTTAAGGCCTTGAGTACAGCTTTGGCTTTTAAATTCCTCTCTGAAGTCTGGATGGTAACAGAGAGTCCTAGCAATGAGATTCCATGGGAGAAAAAAGTTCTCTGAAGACCTAAGTGTTTAATTTAATTTAGTTTAAGTTTGTGCATATGGAAACTAAGAACTTTCCTTCTTTTTAAGGAGATACAGCTTTAAGAAAATCCCACCATGCAAAACTGGACTTTATCAGAAGCCTCTCCTTCAGACAGGAAGCTGGCCAATGAGCCTAAGACATCTGTTTCTGCTCAGCCAGACTATCATGGTATAGACAGTGCTGACAGCATGAAAGCACTGTAGCTCAGACTACAAAACACACAATTCTTTGCAGTCTCCGGGGGCGGGGGGGAATCAACAACGAAGTCCTCTCTGTCAGCTTTTGAAAAAATCTCAGCGCTTTTACAGATTTTAGCATGGAGCAGATGCTCAGAAAAGAATCAGAAAGGGACACAACTGCTACGTGCTAGACTTTTGCACATTAATAATAATAAAATTTAATTGAATAAATACTGATCAGTTTGTGGTGTTTGCTACGAGTAGAGCTGCTAAGAAGCAGTTTCTTGAAATTGCTTTTAACATTGGAATTCACCTGTAATAAATACATTAGTGGGTCACGAGAAAAAAAATCCTTCCTGCCTTTTTTTAAAAGAAAAATTAATTTAATCATAATGAGAAACGTTTAATTGCAGAAGAAGTATTTGTGCACTTATTACAGGCAGTGGAACCAGGTCTTATGTGAATTCACATCTAACTGCTAGAAATGATTCTCAGTTACTTTTTACTAGTTGAGTGTAAAATTCTGTTTCCAAACTATTAATAATCTCACCCTTTTGAACTCCCCACACAGCCGACACCTCTCTTTTCTTTCTCTCCCATTGAATGATACAAGTCAGAATGAATCCACTGTGTTTAACCCAGACAGTCAACCTCTGAACTGAGTTGGCTAAGAGCAAGAGTTTATTCTAAGTACAGTATTTATACTAGTGTCCTTTTCTGCAGTGTGTGAGGGAAAACACAGACATGGCAGGATGAGAAGAAACAAGGAAGGAGTCCGCAGCATTTCTCAAGCGCAGCTCCACAAAATTCATAGCCCAAATTTTTGTGGGAGGAGAGGACTAGAGTGACTTAAGTTATGCTGGACACTTACCAACCTTAGGCAGCTATGAAGGTGCAAATGACAGTAAAACATACGCCATATTGCGCAACGGAGCATGGTTCAGGGATCTGTAACCTCATGGCGAAGAAGCTATCTGTTAACCAGGAAGCAGTCTGGTCCCATCAGTGTGGCACTGTGCCCCCGTTGGTTGGTCTCCTTCACAGGCCAGGTTTGATGCTTTGCTAGCACAAACGTACTGCAAAGTACACTAGTATAAATACTGTACTTAGAATAAACTCTTGCTCTTAGCAAACTCAGTTCAGATACAGGCATTCAGGTTGACTGTCTGGGTTAAACACAGTGGATTCATTCTGCCTTGTATCATTCAATGGGAGAGAAAGAAAAGAGAGGTGTCGGCTGTGTGGGGAGTTCAAAAGGGTGAGATTATTAATAGTTTGGAAACAGAGTTTTACACTCAACTAGTAAAAACTGCAAACGGGGCTCTAGATAGTACCTCTGCACTGCTCTGTATTGTACCATGTAGACATATGGGCTTATCCAGGCTTCCATGAAAAACACTGCACTGTGTGAAGTAGGCATGATTCAGGCTTTGCTGAATTACTGCACTGTATTTTCCTTAGCTGGAGCAGTGTTCAGAATGTTCACAAGCTTTATATGATTTCAAACTACATTACTGTCTGTGGACGTGCAACCCAGTCTTCTGAGTTGTGTTCCTCCTACCCCTTCCACTTCCCTGTCTTCTTACGTCTTTTCAGCCCTGCTCCAGCATGCCACCCACGCTGAGATTTATGAAGAGAAGCAACCTAGGAGGTTCGTGCTAGGGGATGCTGACTCAGTCACAGCACAACTTTAATTTCTCCTTTACAGGAAAACAAGTGTTTTATACAAGGGCTCAGTGCCAAAAAGTAATGAGGATAGTACATAATAAAAAGGGGGGAAAAGATAAAACATTGAAGTAATGGAAAACCTAGTACTTTTGTGCAAAATTTCTTTTTTCTATATTCTACATTCATTTTTTTTTAAATAAACTTTTACAAAAGGCTTTCATATTTCCATTCAAATCTCTGGAGGTTCTCATGAGTCCAAAAGTTAAGTGTGCTTAAGTATTTTGCTGAATTCGTGCCAACAGGCAAAAGTGAACTATTCTGCTTTATTGAGTATTTTGCACCCATTATAAAGCAAGACTAGTTACGTGTACTGTAAGACCTGTTTCCAAGAAATCTGCTAACAAATCCAGTACCTTGCAGACAGAAATACTGCTCTTATGAAGATAAAAAAAAATTGATGCCAAGGTGGATAGGTCTGTGTAAATAAAGATAAGTTGGAAGGTTTATTGTTTTAAAGGGAGGGAAGAAGTAATTTCCAAGTGCAAAAATGGATGTGTTCATCCTCTTGCTTCTGATTTCTCCTCATTGTGTACATCTATATAGAAAAACAGGATGCTGTGGACACACCCTATAAAGAAGCCCAATGATTCTTTAGTGTAACTAAAGCTAGCTGAGATGTTTGGCCATGCTGAGACTATAAATTGCACGTGTTCCTCCTTCCTAGCCCCTGCAGACCTCTCCTTTGTCTTTAACCAGAACTACCAATAGGAAAATTCTATACTTTATATGACTTTATTTAACGTTGTACTCAGATTAGGTATCAGTCATCACTAACAAACGAATTGTAGCTGAGACGGACTCCAAAGCTCGCAGGAGGAAGGCCAGTTTGCCAGATCCGCATGGGGGAAGAAAACCTTCTAGAATGAACAGTTACTGAATATTAAGAAGTTATTTTTCTTCTCCGAGTCTCCGCCCATATAGATTCAACTCAGCAGGACATTCTACCAATATTTCATTCCAGTGAGTTACAAGAACCTAAATTCACTCTCTAATTATGGTGGCTGAGTGATACCAACCACAAAGACAATTTTTGCAAATGAGCAAAGTCAGATTTAAACTGGATGAGGAGCATACAGCTCACAGACTGGTAACAATGCCAGTAAGATCCTAAAATTGGCAAAAGCAAGCATGAATCAGGCCTCTTAAGCATTTCTAAATGCTGGGAGAAAGAGCAAAACAAACCACGTTTGTACAGAGTTTTTGACAAAAGAAGCTAAGAGAGCTTTAGGTGTACCTGATGGGGAGCTAATTCATTTGAACAAGAGGAAGTAACCTTACAGATCCATCAGCTCACAGTAGGCTTCCTCAGAATATACAGACTCTCATGACTTTAGACCACAATTTATTGTGTTTTTTAAGAACTATCTAAGCAAGATTCAGGTAACTAGGAGGGTGTAGAATTAGCTCTTGATTCTGGAAGACTCAAGAACCAAGAGCTGCTGTGGACCAGTGCATGGGGGCTGACAATCAATGCTGTCTGGCCCACAAAGGAGCTATCCTTATGATCGCATCATGCCCAGTCTTCCCTAAGAAATCAATCTTCACATGGGAGGAAAGATACTGAGAAAAATACGACACTGGATGATTGCAGAGGTAAAACAATCCCGCAGACTGGCCCAGCAGCGAGTGATCAGCCAGTCAGCAGCAGCTGCTAAAGAACTTAATTCTCCAATTTACAAGGTAGATCTATGACTAAGCTAATTTCCTAGCACAATCCACAGTAAGTGCATGGAGACATTTGCCACATCTTATTATTCCTCTCTGGAATCACAGAAAGACTCTGCAGGCCAGTCGAACCACCTGTAATGCCTGCTCATTGACATTAAGTAAGGAGGCTCATAGCATGCTGTAAGTCTACCCATCAGAGGAACAGTAAGAGTTACCGTGGAAAAAGAGATAGGGAGTGGGGTCTACCCCATGCCACCTGGCAGTCTATCCATAGATAGAGTTCTGTCAATCTTGGGCAGGGGGAAGCAAATTTTGCCAGTTTTGTGGTGTTTGGTGGTGGAAAATAGCCAAAGTGTAGGGTTGCTCTCTCACTCTTCCTAGATAGAAAGTACACAGTAAAAGTTAAAAGGAAATGTGAAAAACTTGAACAAAATGGAAAAAAGGAGCAAACAAGAGTCAGGGCACTGAAAATCCCCTAAACAATATGAATTACAGTGATTATGGATGTCTCTTAATCTAGACTACCTATAATGATTAGTAATGTTTATGACATTTCAATAGAAGGATACTGGAGTACCAGGAAGATATTGCTGAACTTCGGTAGTTATAGATGGAAATAAATACCTTCTAGAGCACACACAGACAGAGCACAGGTTCCCATTGTGCTGTAGTCCTACACATACCACACCTGAAATCCATACTACCAAACAAAATAAACAAAAAAGAGCAATCCTTTAAGGAAATTTACAGGCTGCAGCTTAGTCCACAATGTAACATTTTAGCAACCTCATGATGTTGTTTTAATGGTAATAAATGCTACTTGGACAGCAAAACCCTAACGAGTTTCATCAACAACAAAGCCCATACTTCTTCTGAATAACTCAAATGGGTGATGTAACTGATGTAAGTGCTGAAAACATGAAAACTCTTACTGGTATCCAAGCCAAATCAGCTTGGGTAAAAAACTATTTATGCATTACAGTCACAAGCTATATATATGGGAAATTACTCTTCTTCTCTTTAATATAAATGACACACACACCCCCTTGACTTGTACAATATGCAAGTTCATTAAAATGCCATCACTGCCTTTGAACTGTACAATTCCAAGAATCCAAACTTAAAAGTTTGAAAACTTCCAACAAAAACTATTACAGTAACTAATGTTGTTTTCAACTGTTTATCTTGGTTACAAATGTGTTGGAAAGCTTTGCACAAGATGCAGTCTGTGCAACTCTTTCTTATTATGGGGTTGTTTTCTTCAGTGTGTGGGATGCTAACAGGTGTACTCATCATGATGTTCCACACCAAATGCTGTTCTCATGTTGCTTTAGTCATCAGTTTGAGATCCAAATCCAAAATGCATAACTTCGCACCCTCTTTTGTAAATGTTTCAAGAGTCAACTTCCAAAGGAAGTATAACCTTCAAGACAGAGTGCCTGTGACTCCCTGCCTTGTGAAAACTTCATTGTCCCCTTCACACAAGCTCTAATAGAATGACTAGAAACAGCTGTTGACATATATAGTACCTAGATATGGCTGTGCTAAAAGTAAGGATAAAGCAAGAGACAAAAGCTGTTTTGCTAAAAACAACTAGCAAACACAAGCGTTTCTATGAGTATACAACGAGGGAGAGATGTGCTTTGGCAGCAACATACCCCAACAGAATCTTATCTTTCACATAATAAAACCAGCTGGCACAGTGCTCAGAGTCCCTGTGAGGTGAAATTAGAATCACAGAATCATAGAACATCTCAAGTTGGAAGGGACCCATAAGGATCATCCAGTCCAACTCCCTGCTCCTCGCAGGACTACCTAAAACTAAACCATATGACTAGGAGCGTCGTCCAGCTGTTCCTTGAATTCTGACAGGCTTGGTGCCGTGACCACTTCCCTGGGGAGCCTGTTCCAGTGACAAATTGCACACATATGTACTGTAGATCCACACAGAATCTGAGGTTTGATTGCATAGATCTAATGAAGAAGAGTCCAACCATCTGGCAAGCATGTGGCCATGCTCTCCAGATGTACTGCAGTAATCCCTAAGGTTGTTCATGCCCTTCCTGGCTGAGACACAAGAATCACTTTTCATTACTATTTCAGCATTCATATGCCTACAGAATAAGTTAACTCCTCCCTGTCAGTAAATTAAAGGACAAAGGGAATGGATGGCAATCAAGTACGATGACTTCTAGCATTTTCAGTGAACTTTTACATAACAAATGTAATTCCTTTAAAGATTCCACACTTATTTTAGCCTCCAAATTCTGCCATAGCTCAGCAGCAGAAAGATTATGCCTTGTTCTAGGAAAGATACTGTCCACTTTTTTCATGGCTGCAGCTGACTGTATTAGACAGTCTGTGTCTGGCCCATTCCCAACAGCATGGCCTGTGGCTGGTTGAGCTCTGCGTGCAAAGGCAGGTTTTTTGGTATATACATCCAGAAAAACAGCTGTCACTGCTACACCGTAGTATGCTGTATTAACAGCCTGCCTTGTTACTAGCTTCCTGAATAAGGCAGGTAGGAGGACAATCTTCTTAATCCATGGAAAGAACAGAAACAAACAAAAAGACTCAAGTTTAAAGCAAGCCTGTTCCTAGAAAAGCAAATTCACCTACCAATATAAGACAAACCTGAGCACAAAATGACACAAATTAATTTCAGTAGTGGACTTTATCCTGTTAAGGATTTGGCAAAAACTTCATATTTATTGCAGCAATCAAATGTCAGAAGGGTCTGTAACACATGCATACTATGGGGAAAAGAAAACAAAGCTTGAACAAGGAACAACCAACACTCAAAGCTTCCACACCTCCCCACCTTCAAACAGGGACACTTTCTGTTCTAGCCTCGAGTCCTGCACGGTCACTGCTGCATACAAAACCTGTGAGTTTTCCAGCAAAAAAACTGGTCTATGAAGGCAAGGGGGAAATGTTTTGTAAGTTCTCTTGTTCTATAGAAACTGCCAGGGAGATTTTATTATAGCAGAAAGGGGAAGAGATGTAACAAATGGAGAAACGGGAGAAGTATCCTCCTTACCTCCTTCTGCAGACACTTACTGAGGTGAGCCTCTGTAACATCATCACTAATGACTGGCAAGACCTGTGGTCTTTTACAGGAAATGCAATAATCCTGTGAACTAAGCACAGGGAAAAGACCCCACATGGCCCATAATGATTAGCCTTTTTAGGCTTATTACAATGAGGTCAGCTGGTTCAAAAGGCACTGTGCCTATGCTCATTGACAAAGATGCAAAACAGATATGAATATAACCTCAACATGTGGTACAAAACTCTGTATTGACAGCGATGCAAATTCGGGTTTCAGTACTCTGGATTGTCTGGATAATAGAGAAACAATAGCTTTAGGTACATATCAGAAGTTACTGGTTGCTTCCGCAGCCTCTTCTTCACCTCCCAAGTACTGTAATACTACATCCATCCTCTCACGCAGAGTCAGCAGGATAGCTCAGAAAATGGTCAGGAAAAAAACAGTGCAGTTTCTCCAGTTGGATAATTCCTTGGTTTAGAAGAAAATAAAAAACTAAATAATTTAAGGCAACATCAAGCTCTTCTATACATCACCTTGCTGTTAATCATGGTAACTACAAGACTGCAAGAGTGCAGGCAGGCTCAAGAGTCTTGGTAGCATGAGGACTTTCCAGCAAAGGTCTCTTCATAGGGCCACAGCATTATAAAATAATTCAGACGGAAGTAACCATGGGAGATCTCTAGTCCAAAGTAGAGTCAGCTATGAGATAAGACGAGGTTGCTCATGGCTTCATCCAGCTGGACATTGAACAACTTCCTTGTTTCAAATTATTATTATTGCCTCTTGTCCTCCCACCATGCATAGCTGTGAAGTGCCTGGTTCCATCTTCTTGACAGCCTCCCTGTACGTACAGGTGGCTGCTGCCAGGCCCCACCAAAGCCGTTCTTCTCCAGGCTGAACAAACCCAGCCTGAACAGTTCCCCAGCCTCTCCTCGTAGGGCCTGTGCTCCAGCCCCCATCTGTCTTGGTGATCCTATGCTGAACTCGCTCATTTACTGATGTCCTTCTTGGAGTGGGAATCCCAAAACCAGACAGTACCTGAAAGTGGTTTCACAAGTGCTGAGCAGAGAATAATCACTTCCCTCTCTGGGACATCTCTTATTCATACAGCGCAGGGCGCTGCTGGCCTCCACCGATTCCAGGGCACACAACTGGCCCTTGCCCAGCTCGCTGCCCACCAGCGCCCTGGGCTGTCTCTGCAGAGCTGCTCCTCAGCCCCTCTGTCCCCAGCCTGCATCACTGTAGGGCTTTGCATTTTTAGCGGCAGGATTCACAGTTTGTCCTTGCTGAATTTCGTCAGGTCCTTGTCCATCCATTCCTCCCAGCTGTCCAGGTTCCCCTGACTGGCAGCACTGCCCTCCAGCATACCAACAAGTACCCCTCCAATTTGGTGTCATCTGCAAACTTGGTTAGTGTCCTCTATCCCCTCCTCCAGGCCACTGATAAAGATGTCAAACAGGACAGGTCACAGAACAGACCCCTGCAGTACCCCACATTTTACCAGCTCATTAACCAATGGTCCTTGAGCCTGACCACCAAACCAGATTTTTACTATCTAGTTGTCCACCCATCCAAATCATAAAGTCCGGAGTTGGATACAAGAATAATGTGGGACACAGCATCAAAAGCCTTGCTAAAAGTAGTAAATGACATCTGCTGCCCTAACCTCATCAACAGATTCAATCATTTTATCACCTACGCAATCAGGTTGGTTAGACATGATTTATTCTGGTAGTTCCCTAAGGATGCCATTTAGATTCAGATTTCCTTCCTTACACTAGTTCTGCTTTTTCTCTCTTGCAAACTATTCTATGGATTTTAGAGAGTGAGAATTAGTAAGTGCTCTGTTTGGTTGTGATACTTGGCCGGGAAGGGAAAGGAAGAAAGCAGTTTCACAACATTATGATAGTGTTCATAGAAATAGAGAAAATTAAAAAGGAAGAAGAAACTATAATATGCCATAGAAATAGACTGGTACTACAGAATCACAGAATGGTTGAGGTTGGAAAGATTTTAGGCCTCTTTCATTTCCCCACAAAAGGAAACAGAAGACAATGTCTCTTCTCCTTCAAAATTAATCTGACAATTCAAGTGCCTATGACTTAAAGTAAGAGCTGTTCTAACAGGACTCTCAAACTTCTCCAAATAATGTTCAGTACCCTGGCTCTGTCACAGTCTTACAGAGATCTTCTTCAAAACACCCAGAATGTAAAGAACAATTTCCTGTCTTCTTCATTTGTAAACAATCTCAGTAACTTAGCAGATTATACTTTAATACACGTAAGAAGTAGAATTTTAAACACACTCTTTTGAAATTCTGTGCCAGAAAAATTTTCTTTGAAATCAGCAGAAAGCCTCCTCCATAACAGTCACCCATGTACAAAAAATCCTTTGATGGGAGAGGTTGCTCTTGGGCTGATACCAGCTGTGCTGTCCAGCACAGGCAAAACATGTTCAGACACGCTAATCCACGTGGGATCCTTTCTAGGTTGAAACATAAAATAAGACTGTGTAAGCCCTTAAAAGAAAAGGGGTCTTTATTTTAAACTTTCTTTTAACAGTCACAAGGTCTTCTGTAACTGACTTGCTGTAAACTTCCTCAGATTGTTTTAATTAAAATTCTTTTGGACTTTTTTATCAGAACATTTGAAGGAATTCCTGTTGTTTATTCATAGCTGTATACTTTTTGAGATATAAGACAGATGCAGCACTAAAAAACCTGGATTTTCTGTTACCCAACATCTGTCTATTGCACGGTGCAACGCCTGCTCAGAATGTTTTGCAAAAAGTTTATTTTTCTCAGGTAGTTTTTCACATGTAGCATATTAAGCCCAGACAAAAGTCTGTTCGTTTGTGAAAACTGCAAATAAACATATTTCTTAACGAGAGTCAATCAAGTTTACAGAATATATTTATGTCCCACCAAGCACTAAATCTTGCTCTCTCTACCTTCAGTGGACAAACTGACCTCCTTTACAGCCAAAGCTTACGCTGGAAACAGAGCACTGAATAGTTTTTAACTCATCTTTTTCTTCTAAATGAAGAGAGCTCTCAATACACCTTTCTGTATTCAGTCCTGAAAGCTGCACATTGCACAACCAATGAACCTGCTCATTCGAGGCTAAGCAGCTATAGCTGTCCGCTCCAGGCACAGGCCAGAATGCAACTATGAATGACGGTAAGAGTTGTATGTTGTGTAAGGCTGCTCTGCAGCCTGCCATTCTTAATAGGGATCAGTTGTCTTCAGGCTCAGAACTGGCCAGTGAATCCCTCTCAGACCCAAAAACTAAGTTGTGTGCCAAGTAAAAGGAGGTAAGCCACAGGACTGCCTACCCTCTTTTGCCATTCATCTATAAAGGACAACACAGAGTTTTCTACTGATGTTTCACAGGACACCGACAGGTTTTCTCTCCTTTTCTTCACAAGCAATGAAATGCAGCCAGTGAAGAACAGAAGATGCAGTATCAATTCTCTCCTGGAAAGTTCAAAAGTATGCAATACATTCAGAGCGGTTTATTCTCATCTTTGGCTGAGAAAGTATCTGAGAGTCTGACTGCTGCTGTCCTGAAAAGTGTTAAAAACAAACACTTACCCCACATACATCCAAAATGTGGCCTGCCATGACCACAGTGGGCAGCATGTTTTCATCAGTGCAGGCTAGGATAATGAAACACTGGATAGCCAAGCATACGGTGGGATTGCAACAGTCAAATATACCACACTATACTAAAGCATATCAAATCCAGCATCAAAGAAAATAATAAGAAGACAAAGACAGCTCTTTAAAGATATGCTTGAAAATATTTGCAATGATAAATCACCTCCACTGCTTAAAAAACATTCAGGGATGAAAGGATAACAGCTAGATTACAAGCACATTGTAGAAATAAAACTAAGAGGCACAGCTAATGAAAGGACATCAATGCCTTGTAATGACAGTTGTTGTTTTTTTCTCCACAAATCTTTTCAAACATTCATATCTGTGTACATAAAACATTTAGCTGGATAACATATTTGAAAGCTGATACAGAAAAATTACCATTCTTTATAGTAGGACATATATGGCTATTTTTAACATTGCAGTGTTATTTTAAAAGCTACAAATCCTGAACAAATTTCCTATCACAGTGCTCAACAAGTTTGTATTACGCTTCAAACATGTTAAATTATATTCATGAAGGTTTTATGCAGTTGTCCTTCTGCAGCATTCCAGAACAGAACTTGTCCTTCTGCTCCATCTAATTTAAAAACTGCTTGTACATGACGTGGACTCGGTTTGACAGAGGTGTCTTAAAAAATTCACAGCAAGCCTATTCCAGATAAGAGAAAGTGAGACTGACTTATCCTACTGAAGGAAGATAAAAAGAGTGAGGTCACGACTGGCATAACTTGAACAAATCACAGTCACAGAGTGAATGCAGTATCAACCATGTAGAAAGATGTATTTATAACTTGAAGAAGTCTTTATGTTGGGAGAATCCCTTACAACTCAACAGTAGAGGATGTCCATGTAGAGCAAGCAATGCACAGCACCTATCCTGCTTCTGGCACAAACTTCTTCATTAAAACAGATGATCAACAATACAGAAGAAAAGCAGATGGCTGCAAAGAAACAATAAGCTACAGATTCACAAGAAAAGACAGACAAAAAATCCATGCAGGATTTGTATATGAAGAATTCAAGGAAATAATCACAAAGGCACAAGTGGAATGTGGTGTGCTGTTCTCCATGGCCAGCGGTATATGTTTCTGCTACTGTAACTGCTACTGCTTGTTAAACAGCGATAAAAGGCCATGTCCATTAATTCACCCAAAAACTTTTTTCAGTTTTTACAGCAGAAAGACTAAGCTTTACAGGAAGAAGCAGCAGAAGCACTTACACTGGACAATACACCCCTCAACAAAAACATATAGGAAGGCTCCAGTGCTTCAAGAGGAAAGAAGGTCTCCTTGGGTCTGCATTCCCTGGTTGAAACCTGGATTTAGACCACTGACTCCCAACAGCACTGCCCTTGCTGGCACCAGGCCCTGGGATACATATGCAGAGGAACAGTCAGCCCTTCCTTCTTCACCTTCCCATCAATCTATATCAATTTTTGTGCATAGATTGACTTTGACATTACACAGTACGCACTAGCCCATTATTCAAGCTTCATTATGCCCTTGTGGTTTCCTTCTATTATACCTGTGTTTTAAAAGGCAAAGAGAAATATTCATTATTTGTTAGCAGAGATAATTTGTTTCTCTAGTGCTTCCAGGTAGGAGTGAGAGACAAAGCAAACTCACCTAAGTTGAGAATGAAGAGAAGACCTCTTCTTGGGCAATTCCTACCAAACACCCAACTCTTTCTTTGTTGCCTAATTCTCACGAGGTAAAAACTCCTGGAGCAGTGTTGCTCCTTTCTAGGCAGTAAGAGAGAGCAACCCACCTGATGATAATAACAAGTAAGCAGAAATCCAGCCTTTGCCATAACTGGCCAAACTTTGCTAAGTAGCTGGGCAAAATAATTTTAAGAAGACAGTTGAATTAATATTTTTCATCCTGTCTTTGTGTCATTCATTGCTGCTTATAATGTTTGGGGCTCCTGTCCTAAAGAAATGAGCACACAGAGTCATTTAAGCAAAGCTTCCTGCTGTGCTTCAGACAAAATGGACCCCACTCTAAACCAGCACTATGAATGTAAGAGTTTTTTGCTGCCAGGGTCAGCCTCCCTCCTGCATCCAAGACAGCTTGTTTAGAGCTCATCGCATCTCTGCCCTTCACTGCATGAAGACATTTCTTTAAACAAGTCAGAACAGTCACTGTCACTGCAAGCCCCCTTAAAACCTACCTCTAGCTAACCAGATAGGAAATGGACAATCGGCAGACAGAACACTGATGTGTCAAAGTTGCATTAAAAGATGGGCTACCAGATGTAAAGTGGCAGGGTGCTGCGTGCTAAGGTGCTCAGCTTTGTTCAGGGTAAGTATAACCAGAGCACCTACATGCTGTTGAGGTCACCTGGCTGTAGAAACAAGGCATCAGATAATACTAGTCACAGTAGCATTCTCTCAACAAGCCTCTTTTCCTGTAGCAACTTGACTGCTATTTTCCACACCCACCCAGCTTCATAATTCTTACAGAAACAATTTTTACTCACCCTTGTGATTCTCGTTTTGTAGACCATTAGTTAACATCTCAGTATTTCATTTCCTTTCCTGTTATGCAGACATCAGATAAATCAGAATACAAGGATATGAAAAAAGAATCGTTTGTTGAACAGGGTATGCAGCTTCGCATTCCCCACAAGAAAAAGAACACCAACCTAAGGGTACGTATTGCCAGAGAATTGAAGACTGGAGACCTGCTGCCACAATCTTGTTGATGTTGGAGCATATTAAAGCAGATGTTTTCTGTCAAGTGTTACACTCTCCCTACAGTACATACTAGTATATTCCAACAGCCACTTCAAGCAAACATATGTAAATGTTAAACATCTTCAGTGAATTCTCTTGTAATACTCCATTTGTTAATGCAGTATTCCTAAGCAACATTGAGAGTCCTCTGGATTATTGCTTTCTTCTGTCTAAGTTTAATAATGCACTGTGAAAAACTATTAAACAACACACCATCATGTACGCAAACGAAAAAGCATCAGATAGTCTAAATTGTTTCTTTCAAGTACTATGCATGATTTTTTTTTTTAATAGCTAAAGAAAAGTTCTAGTACAATGATTTAGGCTAAACTGTGGCCACACTCTATGGACACACCATAAGAAGAGGTGGTTTTCATCTGCTCTCTAGCATAGACTTCAGGAGAGAGGCCCATGATCTCAGAAGACAGTAGCCAAGTGGACAGGAATTGATCCAATTCCCTCACATGAGAGCTACTCTTATTACCAAGTCCAGAAGTGGGCCAAAAGAGACTACAATAAGGAGATTCATTTTCTGGACACAAATCAAATTACACCTTTCAGTCGATAGTAGGGCTCTGATGACCGAAGAAGTGTTATCCCAGAGGCATTGTGATGACACCATCAAATACAATTAAGTATTTCTAGCAGAATTCATCTTTTTCTCATGAAAAAGAATTAAGGGATGTTCACATATAAGATCCTTTTGACCATCATTATCTTTGTTTCCCTACTCTGGTAACATCTGTTGGGAAAAGATTTCAAAGCGGTTTAATTTTTTATGGAGTAGTGACTATATTACTAAATCCTAGTTAGATGTGCTTAAAGTTAGCATTTCCTAACTTCTTCAGGAAGACTAACAAGCAGGATGTAAGTTTCTCCTTTTCCTAAGCACTACTTCTGCTATCCTTCTGCACCTACTATTATAAATGTTCCCATGCCCTTTTCAATCATCTTTATTTTAACACAGTTTCTCTATTTCTTGTGTTAGAACAACAAAATACAGAAAATAAGGAATATCTGCACTCAACAGCACAGCAGAAACCTTTTTTTTAAGTACTCTGTTTACTAAATGTGCTTTCCCTCCCTTGTAAAATTGAGTGTTGTTCTTATTCTTGTCCATACTATTACATGATGTAGATAACAGTTGGCCTGAAAGTCCTTTTCCTTTATTTATTTTTTCTAATTCACTAACAAAAAAGACTTTTCAAAGTATTTTAAACAACCATTCCCATGGAACCGAATGGTACTCCACATGCATTAAAGACCAAATTATGACTAACTCAGGTTGTCATACTTCAAGATTAAATATAGCGAGATAAGTGGTACATGTCTAAGAAACCCAAGGATGTAGAATAAAAACAAAACTTACCACTTAATCTTTGTATATAAGAAGGCCTGCTATGCATCTACTAGCTCACATGGAATAAATGCTAATTTGAATGAATGACAGCCTAGATATGAGAGAAATATTTAAGTATTTAAGGGATTTGTTTTAGATGTTGTACTGAGTGTACGTGGCAGAGTTTGCCAGCGGGGGCTGCAGGGGCAGCCTGTGTGAGGAGGGGTCGGGGCTGCCCCATGCCAGACACAGCCAGTTCCAGTCAGCTCCAACAGACCCACCACAGGGCGCAGCTGAGCCCAGCAGCCAAGCTGGTGGACCCTCTGGGAAAACATACTTAAAAAGTGCAAAAAGCTGCCCACCAGTGAGGACTGAGGAAAAAACAGTCCTGTGAACACCAAGGTCAGAGAAGAGGGAGGGGGAGGAAGAGCTGCTCCAGGTGCTGGAGCAGACATTACCTTGCAGCCCATGGAGAGAACCACGGTGGAGCAGATGGATATTTCCTGACAGGAAATGCAGCTGGTAGAGAGCCCACGCTGGACTAATTTTTTTCCTGAAGGACTGCAGCCCGTGAGGAGAGCCCACGCTGGAGGAGGGGAACAGTGTGAGGGAAGAAGGAGCAGCAGAGGGGAGCTGATAGGGACTGACCCCAATCCCATTCCCCATCTCCCTGCCCGGCTTAGGGTGGAGGAGGTAGAAGAATGATGGAGTGAAGTTGAGCCTTGGGAAAAAGAACCGGGAGAAGGTGTTGGTTTAATTTGTGGGTTTTCTGTTTTTCACTATCCAAATCTATTTTAATTGGCAATAAATTAAATTAATTTTTCTCAAGTCAAGTCTTTTGCCCATGACAGTAATTGGCAAGTGATCTCCCTGTCTTTATCTCAACCCATGAGCTCTTTCATCCTATTTCATCCCCCTGTCCTGTTGACGAGGGGGAGTGAGAGAGTAGCTGGGTGGGCGTCTGGCAGTCAGCCAGCTAAGGTCAACCCACCATAAATATTTGGATGCATATTTTGATGTCCATTTTAGAAGCTTCTAACAAAATCTTTAGCATTGGTATAACTACAGATAGTTAATAGTTGCAAAGAAGGCAAAAGCCAAGCAGTTCTAGAAAGTGAGGCAAACAGGATAGATTACAGCTAACATCAGATGACAGTCTATAACACTTCACTCAAAACTTTTTACTTATTTCATTAAAATCACCATTTGGAAGTTCATTAGGATTTATTTCATTAAGTCCATTTTGACCAATACCCACAAGCTTTCACTGTCAGATGTTTCACTCACTTTAACAATTCATACTTTCTACTATAACTAGCACTATGTAACAGAAGAGTCGTCTTCTAAAGACAAGAGTGGAAGTCTTAAGCAAGAAAGACCTGTGGAAGTCTTAAGCAAGAAAGACCTACCCTCAGTAGAAGAGGAACACATCGGGAACACTTAAACAAACCAGATATACACAAGTCCATAAGGTCTCAGGTGCTGAGAGTCATTTCAAGGCCACTCTCTGTTATCTTCAAAAGATTGTGGCAATTGAGGGAGCCTTCTGAGGACTGAAAGCAAGGAAATATCACTCCTGTCTTCAAGGGTGGCAAGAAAGAACACCTAGAGAACTACAAACCAGTCAGTCTCACCTTAATCCCTGGGAAGGTGATGGAGCGACTAATCTGGAAATCATTTCCAAACTCATGGAGGACAAGAATGTTCTCCATGAGTAGTCAGCATGGATTTATGAAGAGGAAATCATGACTGACCAACCTGCTAACCTTCTACAATGAGGTGACTGGCTCAAAGAATAAGGAGAGAGCAGTGGATATTGTTTATCTTGACTTTAGCAAGGCTTTTAACTCTCTCTCCCATTACATCCTCACAGACAAAATGATGAAACATAGAATAGTTAAGTCAACAGTGAGGTGGGTTGAAAAATGGCTGAATTCCAAGGCTCAAATGATTGTGATCAGCAGCACAAAATCCAGCTGGAGGCCAGTCACCAGGGGTGCCTCCCATAGGTCAATACCGTGGGCAATACTGTTTAACATCTTCATTAATGACCTGGACAATAGGGCAGAGTGCACCCTTAGCAAATTTACAGATGATACAACACTGGAAGGAGCAATACACCAGAAGATTGTGCTGCCTTTCAGATGGACCTCAACAGGCTGGAGAAACTGGCAAACAGGAACCTCATGAAAGTCAATACAAGGCAATGCCGCCAAGCCCTGCACATGGGGAGGAATAAACCCTGGCACGTGGGGGCCAAACAGCTGGATAGCAGCTTTTCAGAAAAGGACCTGAGGTCATGGTGGACCATGAGTTGACCATAAGCCAGCAATAAGCCCTTATGGGAAAGAAGGCCAACAACAATCTGGGTAGCATCAGAGGAGCATTGCCAGCAGGTGGAGGGAACTGAGCCTTCCTCACTACTCAGCACTGGTGAGACAAAACCTGGCATCCTGAGTCCAGTTCTGGACCTACTGGAGCAGTTCTGGAAAAAGGCCACAAAGTTGACTAAGGGATTGGAGCATCTGTCATACTAGGAGAGGCTGAGAGAGATGGGATTGCTAAGCCTCAAAGAGAGAAGGTTCAGGGGGGAAACCTTGTCAATGTGCATAAATGCCCAATGGGGAGTCGGGGGACTAAAGAAGTCAGAACCAGACTCTTCTAACAGTGCCCAGGAACAGGACAAGACACAATGGGCACAAACTGAAATTCAGGAAATGTTGTTTCTACTTATGAAAAAAACTTTTCTACTCTGAGAGTGGTGGAATACTGGCACAGGTTGCCCAGAAAGACTGCAAAGTCTCCGTCCTTGGAGATACTCAAAACCCAAGTGGACATGGCTCTTAGCAACCCACTCTAGTTGACCCTGTTTTGAACCAGGATGTGGGACTAGATGATATCCAGGCAACCCTTCCAGCCTCCACTATTCTTATTTCCTTCTTTTCTGCCAGAATTAATAGTCACAGTACAGTTTTTAAATTAATTTTTAATGTTTTCTTTCCTGTGCGTGAGCTTGACGCGTGAGCTTTATAGATAGATATACAAAAGGCGCACATAAGACCAGTCCATTAGAAAGGAATAAAAGGGATCAAGAAACAAAAAAGGCAATAGATTTAAAGCATACACTAGTAAGCAGTAACCTGAAACCTACTGCAGGACTTAAGGAAGCAGTGTTATCCATTCTCTTCTGAATGTTCAGAGCACAAAATACTTTCCTTACTGATTTTATTACATTGGAGGTGAGACATGCAGCAGCAAACCCAGAGAGGATGCTGTCCCTCACACTAAACAACATGCTGTCTGGTATCAGTCATCACATTTTGGAAGAGAAAGGATTTCCCTTCCTATTGCAGAAGTACAAATTGAGGTTTTAGAATTTTAATACTAAACATTATACTGGTGTGCTAATTCTATACAGAATTGCTCAATCTTTCTTTTTTCTTTTTGCTGTATTGGGAATATTCTTGTCCTTCCAAAAGGCTTTTTTTTTTTCTTGCAAGTTGGCTGGTTAGTCCATGGGAATGGAATCATGAATGCCTTATGCATATTCTTTTATACACACTGTCCCACTGTAAGATTTCACTGACACTAGTGGAACTGTCCCTTATGTTTATAGATACATGGAATTGGAACTGGAACATGAAACCTATACTGAGAATCAACTTCTCTGTTAGCCACTCCTTCAAGCAATATATTGGATTTCAGACAATGACATTCTACTATTTTACTGAAAAATACCTCTTACAGACAACCACCTTTCCTGGAAGTTCAGCAGTTCCTTATGGTGGGCTTCACTGGGAATCCTCGAAGACACGATGGCTCAATAACTCATCCAGTGAACCTCTGAGGAAGGTGTTTATGATATTCCTTACTCCGTTCCAATCCACGTAGCCAGCCAACATATAGGAAAAGTGACTTGCTTAAGATGAACCACTGACTGATTTCAGGTCTAAGCTGTGCTCTTGAATGAGTGAGCTCAGCACTAGCACTCGTAAGTTAAGCAGGTTATACAATTTTGGCCACCAAAGCATGAGAATCTCTGGACAACATTATGGCATCTTTACAGAAAATTAAAATTCAGGTATTTTGGATTGTCGTGTGTGTAAATGAGTCACAAAACAAAGTGACCAACTTTGAAAACATGTAACTTTTAAATCTTCAGGAGAACAAAGACAACCACAAAATGAAAGAAAAAAAAAATTCAACTGTCCTGGATACAGACTGCAAACTTCATAACAATAAATATTTGTAAGAATGGCTGGGAAAATATTTACATCCTTCCATCATTATCAATTGCGCAGTTTTATTTAATAATCAGACTTAGCTCCACAGAACTAAATAAGGCAGTAATCACCATGAGATGATCTGTGCTCCAGAAGGTTAAGTAAACATTGTCAAGAACATAATTCAAATAGTCACAGTGTTGTTGAAGGGGACTTCAGTACATTCATACTTTCTGACACATTTACCAAACTTTAAGAAAAGGCAGACAAACATATTTAAATGTCACTGTTTCTTCAAGTCTTACAGGAACGCAGATATCCTGGGTTTTATATCCAAAATGAACCTCTCTTTATTTTATATAGTATTTCAATATAACAGTAGCTTTCACTTAAGCAATGAGATTTTTGCATCTCTAAACAGAATAAACAAAATACAGAAAACCCCAACCTAACAGTATTTCGTTAAACTAGACCATCTACCTACAAGTAAGAAATAGTTCCCTGAAGACTCTGTCAAGCATTAGAGGAAGTTGCTAGCTCTGAATTTAGTAACTTTCAGAAATTTCCTGAATAGGGAAGCACCCTAATATCCTTGCTTTTCAAAGAGCAACCAACCTTTTCACACAAGCTACATTTCACTTTAAAATTACTGTTTCCGGATTAGACACATTTAACAGGGGCAGCAGATCATTCTTGTGTTAGTAAAGCCATACAACCAGATAAACACTGAGAAAATTGACTCAGTGAATGCTCTTTCCACACAGAATATATAAGGCAATAATATTTAACTTAATTCTTTTGACAATATTTACAGAAAATTTAGGCCTGGACGATGAGACTTGTTCAAAATTCAGCTGCTAACACAGAATGCACATCCAGTAAATCTTTTAAGAGCAGATTGGACTTGTCAGAAATAGCTTTAGGTATACTTTTAACCTGCCTTGAAACTGGGAATGGATTTCATGACTGCCTGCAGTCTCTTCTGGGACATTTTGTATCATAACAGATGATGTATTTCAACAGCTTAAAATAGGAGGGGGTTTTGTTTGCATTTTTTTTAATGCTTATTTAGTACTAAATTAGTACTTTATCTGTTTTAAACTTCCATGACTTTCATAAGAAGGGCTGCTAGATTAGGCTGTAAACCATTATTTACTGAAAAAAGAGTAAAGTTATTTGGAAAAGGGATTACCAGTCAAGTGTTTGTACTCTCAAAAAGATTTAACCTATTTATTTCTTTTCCAGGCTGAATTAAACTATTTTCATGCAAGTAAAGGTTGGTAAAATTAGTCGAGGTAAGATCAAAATATCATCGAAACTAGTTAAAACAATAAAGCACATAATGGTTGTGAAAATTAGAAGCTCTTATCAAAAGACTTCACAATTCTGGAACTGCTATGTAGTACAAAACAGAGAGGTAACTAATGTAATGACCAAGGTGATACAAATATATGTTTCATCTTACTTGTCCAGGGCTGTGCTGGTAGGCATGCTCCGGCCAAATCCTCGGACACCCATCTGACAAAAGTATGGAATGCAAGACAGATTGGCAGCAATTATAGCCAATGAATCTGACGCATTAACAAAGAAACCATTTTGGCCAAGGATCATGTAGCGGTCCTGGAGAAGAAAAGAAATTCAAAAAAACACCTTAAATTCCATGTTTTGGGGAGCGGTAACTTCTTCTATTAGATCCACTGTGAGTAGGGAAAAAAAGAACAGGCTTTGGGTTACTCGCATCCCTCTTCAGGCAGACTAATTTACTGGTATCATCCCGACAGGTTTATAATCTCGCTATCACACCATCACTCCCTCCAGCCTTGCAAATCAAAGCTCCAGATCAGTCCCTAGCTTCAGGCTCCTACGCGACACTTCAGTAGGTCTGTTCCTGCCACAGAATGCTTGTGTAGGAGAACCTTTTTGCCAATGACGTGCAAAATACAGGCAGTAGGAGGGTGTTTTGTGTTTACTGACAATAGAAAACGCCCTCTGTTCTTCAGAACCTTTTCATCTTTCACCCACCCTGTCAGGACAGAAAGTTGTTTCTGTAATACTTTGCTGTTTATAATGCTGGTAATATGACATAAAAAAAATTAAAACAAACAGAGATTATGATTCAGTGCTTTATTTAGCTAAAAATCCCTCAACTTACATTGTTAACCAAAAAGGCCTTAGCTTAGTAACAACTACTTATCGTGACAAGTCCGTAATACCTATATATGCTGTCTCTTCCTAACCAGGGAATAAAAGTGTTATACCAGTACAAGATAAAACCAGCCTAATATTTAAAGCATTCTGATTCTGCATTCAAATCCTGCTTCATTTGCAGTCATTTGCAGAGACAAATTACAACATATGTGTCTGATTTATGGGTTGCAAATGCTATCATCTGTACCTGAAAGTAATATTGCTTTCAGCTTCGAGGGCATACTGAAAAGCAAATAAATTATACTTACATGTCCCATATCCGACCCCAGACAAAACAACTATGGTGAAACTTTCAGACAGATCAAAATACTTACTCCATCAGCATCAAAAGCAGCTCCAAATCCATACTCGCCACCTCTCATAGCCTCCAGCAAGGCAGTTGCATACGTTAAATTGGGATCAGGAGGCTGTCCACCAAAATCCTCCAGAGGAACACAGTTTATTGCAGAATTTGCAGGAGCTCCCAATTCATCACACAGGATTCTTCTCACATAAGGTCCCATAACTGCAAAAACAGAAATCTGCCATGCAATCACAAAAGCATATGCTTGACATTCAAATTTTTCACAGCACCGTAGAGACCTGATACAAAACATATTTTTAGCAATTCTATACATCTGTCCTAGCAACAAAAAATAAACTATTATTTCACAGAGGAATATGTGATTGTCCCCCCAGTAAATAATCAATGGACAATTCAGCATTAAAAACACAGTTCCCCATTAGTTGAAGTGAAAAAGTAATCACTGAATGGTGAAAGATGCAAGTTTTATTTATCCATTATTAAGTAAAGAAGTTATCATCCACATGGCGGGGGTTTCTCACTGGAATAAAAATAAAATGCTATTCTATGTGTCCTGGAACACAAACAACAGTTTAACACATAATAACAAGGAAAGTAAACAGTAGGGGAATACAAATGGGAAATAAACTTACCTCAACGTTCCAATTCATGTTAACATTACAACAGGTTTGTCCACCAAAGAATCTTACCACATTTTCATTACTACCATGTAGATAATAAATAAAAACTTTCTCAAAACTAACTCCAAAATAACTCCTTTATTTTGTAAAAGATATGGCCAATTATGACCCCAGCTCATACTATTATATATCATAATTATTATATGCATCCGGTGGCTGAACAGACACTAACAACTGAGTTCTCTGCATCCCTGAGGCAGCTCTGAACAGGTCACTCGGAGGTAAAAAAAATAGATTGCTTGCTCTCTCGTGCTCTCTCTTTCTCCTACCTTACTCCCAAATCTTGCTAACTGGAGCAACTGTAACCCAAGGTAAAACTATGTGAGAAACTTGTGTTCAAGAAAATTTAGATGCTAATTCTGTAAAATATACAGTAAACAATGATTCAGGTTCTTATCAAGAGTAGACTCCTGACAAATTACTCTTTTCTATGCCAATATTAAACTATCAATGTCTACAGGCATAAAAGCATATTCCAGAGGTGCAGAGCTAAAACAAACTTTGGAAGACAGTTTGTCCACGTACGCATGCGGTCCTCTCTAATGTTCACTATATTGTGGCTGGTTACTCACTTTTGGCTAATGCATCTCATCCAGAAAGTCTTTTGATCTGATGCCACCAAGAGAAGGACAAACCCCAACCATCTTTGGTAGGTTGCTCCAGTAGTTATTCACTGTTACCCATAAACACGTGAGCTACACTTCAACTTGATTTTGTCTGGCCTCAAATTCTCACTATTGATTGTTCTGGGTATTTTGGGGAATAGAAGACTGAGAAATAATTTTTCTGCAGAGAAAAAAAAAACTTTCTGTGTTGTATAAACAAATATTCTTGTATACAAGAATACTGTATGTGTACTGTATATATACTGTATGTGTACAATGTATTATGGTACGGCTATTTCTCCACCAAGATACAAAGTCAATAAAGCTAGTTCTCTATCACCTTGTACATAAAGTAAACAAACTCAGTCCTTTAAAATTTTCGTACTGCAGCAGTTTTTCTAACCCTGAGCCAGACTATGCATCTTTTTGACCACGTGTAAAACTTTTCAACACTCCATAACAGGTCTGGACATCAGAGCCCTACAAACTATTTGAGTAACATTCTCTCTAGTACTGTATGTGACAGGAGGCAGTGTCTTCCTCATTGCTCCCTCTGCACTGCTCAAGGACACCATCTGCCCTTTTGCCACAGCCTGGCAAAACTGGGTGTTCACACTGACTGTATGCCCACTATAATCTTTTGCCACAGCCTGTGAACTGGGTGTTAACACTGACTGTATGCCCACTATGATCTTCTGAACAGTGACTATCACACTGTACTTGATAAAATGTTTTACAAAAGCTTTGTAAGTCTATCCAGCTCCCTTTATTGCTCTATTTTTGTAATCCCATTAAAGAATGAAACCTGGTTTGTTTGATGCAATTTCTTTTCTATACGATAACATTGAACAGCATTACTTACACTCCTATCCTTCAAGTCATTATCTGAGGAAATCTTTATTTATTTTTTCATGATGTAGCCTAAGATAGATCTCCTACTGATCTATATTTCCCCAAGTGACACAGCTTTTAATTTTTTAATATTGGCACAAAATTGGTCCCCTTGCTGTCTTCTCTGACACTTTCTTTCATCTTGCCCCCAGTACACTGAAATTTTTTAAGAGTTAACATTAGTGAGACAGAGATCTCAGTCAACTCTTTAAGGACTCTCGGGTGCAATTTATTCAGACTTAACCAATTTTATACCATTTAGAATTTACTCTTAGTAGAGGCTGCCTTGTAACCTCCTTGGTTACTGCACACTGCAACATACTTCATCACCCTCTCATGGCAAGATTACCTCATCCTGCTTGCTTCCAAATGCAAAAAGAGAACATTTATTGGACACATATGCTTTCACTTTTTTATCAAGAAAGATAAATCTCTTTGCCTAATAAGGGACCTAACCCTCTGTTAAGATTGATTGCCTTTGTTACCAGTATAATGTTCAAATCCTTTCTTATTACCCTTAACCTGACTAAAAAATCTGACTTTTAGATGCTGTACCTTTATCGGGAAACTATTGCAGTGTACCATCTTTACTGGGAAGCTATTGCATGTAGTGTACCTACAATTTTGTCCTGATAGCAACTGAAGTTCATACCTCCATTCATGGCATCAATCCTTATTTTAATCTGGTTGGGTCCGGTCAGCAAATTTCTGATCGCACTGAAGTCAAAAATACTTCGAAGGAGATTGAGGTAGATATCCACAGAATCCACAATTTCCACTAGAAAAATTAGGTAGAAAAAAAATCACTACAGTTCACACATGCGAAAAGATCTCTTTCAGCAGACTTGCACCAGCCATGCACCTCAACTAAAATCAGTATGTGCAACCTCTACATAATATGGCTTTGCTCTGAAGCCTATAGAGGCAAAGTCAAAGACTTCCACTGATTTCAGTGTGGCTACCATCAAGCTTTAAGCCTTGCAGAGACCAACAGTTTTGCCTACTAAAGGAGCAGATGTACAGAGATAATGTAAATTGACATTCATGAGAGTACATTATATCAAAGAAAACTATTTATCATTCACTAAATCACTGAATAACTTTTCAAACTAAACAGGTTTACTCTCAGAGGATGGAAGATATCCATGCCGAGTTGAAGTCACCCGTTCTATTCTTCTATCTGACAGCAGTATCTATCTGCATCATTCCATCAGGAGAGACATACAGCCTATTCTTCTCAGTTTTGGGACCTAGAATATCTGTCTCCAGTTTATTGTCAATCTACCACTATAATTTTGCATTTTGTATCTCACTGATTTAGGAAAGTTAGGCTCAGACACAACATCTGGTTTTTGCTAAGATCTTGCTAATTTGAATTCTAAATTCATAAAAGCAGAGAGCTACAATTTTTCTAGCTCTTTTGGATGTAAAATATTAAACTAAAATGAATTAATGAAAGTAAGTCTGTCATAGCAAAAGCAGTTACCAAACAACTGTCAAAAGCCACGCTTCTCAGTCATCTTGGAACATACTACTTTTCCTGATTAAATTAAAAAGCATATGTTATACAAATGTCTTTTTATCTGGTCAAATGAGTATCTTGAAATATTTTAGTTACAAGTTAAATTATTACTTAGAATATCAGCCAGTTTACCTCAGAAACACTGACCTCACCCTAATGCTCTTCTTTAGGATAACATGAAAATGACACAGATGTTTTTTGAGCCTGAGAAAAACGCTTAGAATAGATTGCGACAATACACGTGAATGGAGAAACAAAAAAAAGGTTCTCAAGGATGAAAAACAACCTGTAAAACCTATCTGAAAATGGTTTAATTCTATGGCATATGTTGAAAGTCTCAAGGATTCACTAAAATTACGTTACTGCTCATCTTCTATGCCCTGCTCCTAATGATGTTTAAGTAGCCTTTAAGCTTTACACATATGAACAAATGCCTCAACTTCAGTGGAGTTGCTCACACATGTTAAGATAAAGTGCATGTAGGATTAAAGTCTAAAAATTATTTTAGCTCCTGCCAAAGCCAACTGGTTTACTCTCAGTTGCTTCAACACCTCTGTAGCCTTTATTCACAGGAATTAGTTCATACAGCTGAAAAAGTAGAAGTTTTAAATACATCAGAAAGTATATTAAATTACTTTTTAAATTATTTTCATTCTTTCTGCACTTCATTCTGCATTCAGACCTGTGGAAACTATACTTATTCATGCACTTGTAAGCCAATTACATTGCTTCAGTAGGGATCCCTGGCAGCTCTACTGTCCCAGGATGATGTATTCTGGGAAGAGATAACTGGGAAATGATTTTTCCTTAGAAAAACATTCAGACAAATTCCAATTATTTTTAATCTATTTTTACACTACCTGTAGGGGAGGAGGGGTGTCTCGTTCTCATTTAGAAAAATACAATTTGGAGAGATTAAAAAGTTGAAAAAGCAAAATTTAAAACTGTGGCAATCATATGATTCCAGAGTGGTGCTAGAGCTGAATTTTCTTTGCTTTTTGTTTCCCTAAAAAGCCAAACATGTTCTTTACAATCAAAAAAATCATAATTTAAGCTTTTTTTAATCAAAAGCTTTATTTATCAAAATGTACTTTGCTCAAAATATAATGTGTTAATTAACTTTAATTCTAGGACATCATGAATGAGGAAGTTCTTGAGGCCACACAGAGTTTTACAGTATTTGAGTTATTGCCTGGACCCCTTCCTTTGCTTCTGACTACTTCAGGACAAAATGGCTGTTAGCTCATTTAAAGCAAGTGTAGGCATAAAAGTATTCACATGCCTAAAATTAAACATGTGCTTAAGCACTCCCTTTACATTTGGAGACACTGGATGTTATAGTGCCTTACACATCCCACAACTTTTCAGAAAAGAACAAAGAATAAACTGAGACTCTCACAAACTCTTTTATCAATTAGACTTCCATGAGCAAACCATTCCTGGTCCAAAAATGTTTGTGTTTGGTGTTTAACTACTAGCAAGCCTAAACACATATATTTGGCAAAGGTACTTGGCTAAATGATGAGGCCTGATGCACTTAAAATGCTTTCACTTTAACTCAGCTTCCTTATGTGCAAAACAAACGCAACACTTACCTATACTGCCTAGTATTTTGAGAACTTGTCGTAATGCATTTTGAAGAATTAAAGTTCTGTTTAAATAATTACCCATTATCATTCTGCAGCAGTTCTAATATTTAGAATCAATGGATGTAGCATGCATAAAAGCACACATTGATACCTCGGAAAGGTTTGAATTTGTTCTCCAGATCAAATTCTTGTCTTCCTAGGCGTGATAAATCAACTCTGAGATCAGGACAAATGGCATATTCCTCCAAGGTTTTGCTGATTTGATAGATTTTATCTGAAACTGTATCTGGAGATGGTCCTAAATGAAAAAAGAATGTGGCGGGTCATTTTTTTTAAATGAAGGTTCCCTAGTTAAAAAGTGAGTGCTACAGCAAACATTTTTCTGAATATATTGGAGTTATTAAGGAATAAACTCAAACAAAAAACTATAGTAAATAAGGTCTTTTCTTTCAGTGTAACACAGGTTTAAAACATTTTTTGAAAAAATATAACATGGAAATACAGTGCATTACCCACAACATTTTGATTCACATAGAGTATATTTAAATCAGTCATTATCTAGGGCAGGGGGGATGAGGCAACCAAAAAACTCACAGCCATCTTTCTTTGGGTTTATTGCTCAAAGACTGCCATTTTTCACTCTACATGGAATCGCAACATATATACTAAAGAAAGCCTGTCCTTCAGCAGCAGTTTCTGGTGTTTCACGGGGCTTTCTGCAAATGCACATTTGTGAAGGTGAGATAGCTTTGTGTTTCACATTATTTCACTAGACATAATTATCATTTTAAAAAGTCTTACCAGTTTAACAGTGGTGTTCTCTTGCAGTTTTCCTCCAATGGCTTAATGAAATGTAGCTTTGTTAGAATTCAAAATACCTTAATTGCTTAACTAGCAATTATGACCTGGAACAGTTATGTCACTCAGAAACAGAAATCACATCTTACCTGTGCATTACTTTTATTGCCAAATCCTGAAGATAGACTCTATTTTCAAAGATTTACTGTCAATCAAATAAAAGTTGCAGGCTTGACGCAAAAATTACCAGACGAGCTATGCCATATGTAGTGCAAGAGTGAGTCTGAGTTACAAAAAAAGTCCTTTCTGGCTTATCTGACTCTTGATTGCTTACATTAAAGCAACACTTCCGCTGTGAAAAATTACTTCCTTTATTCTCTTTTACATGCTCTCTCTCCTAATCCAAAGCCTCTGTCTTTTCAGTGCTAACTTCCCACTCCTTTAGCAATGCTGCTATTTTCAGTGCATCTTTGCCACGTAAATTAGTGTGTTCCATCTCAGGTGCAGTGTACCAGATGGTCCAAGGCAATACAACAAGTAACAGTCACTTAACTCTTCATTTGGCTTAGAAAATTACTTCTTATTCATCTAATCCAAACCCATCCAAAGAGTGAGGACAGGTTTCATTAGCTCCAGATCATCCCTCATAGATGGATGTATTGTCTACTGATATTTTCAGCTAAGGAGATCCCACAGTGTTGCTCTGCGTTCTCTCCTACAGCTACAGAAGCAAGCTGCTTCTGCCCGACCTGGATCTGCAAGATAGACTGAGCGAGAATGTAGAGCAAAAACAGCCTTCCCTAGGAGCTTGTCGTGGTGCCTAACCATTCTCTTGGTTCAAAAGCCTTGCCTAATACTTAACCCACCTTTTCTCAGCTGCAACTTGAACCAACTACTTTTCATTACATCCCTGCTGATTATCGTAAATGATTGAACCTTGTGACCTGTGCTTGAGGAGTGTTTCATATTTAAAGCTTAATAGCCCGTTTGAATTTTCTTTAAAAAGGCAAAGTACACTAAAAAGAATGCCCCATCAACCGTTACCCATTTATCAAACAGATTTTAGGTGTACATGGTGTTTTAAAGTTTATGGAGTGCTAATGCATCTAATGGTTTGGCTCTGGTATGTTTGTGCTGTGACCCTGGCTTTCTCAGTGTCTGACCTTACACAGTCCCTTTAATCTCTCTGGGATTCAAGCCTATTCTGTTTATAAAATCACACTGGTTTAACCGTGCACATTTTTCAGTTAAACACGGGACAAGGAAGAAGCATCCCCTTCTCAAGTTCTCCCACCTTCAAAATGGCGAAGGAAACATTATTTTAAAAGCATTTTCATTTTTTTCAGGTGGAAAGCACTCTACATGTGTGAGGTATACAAGGTGTCAGCAATTGTCACCATCATGTTTTATGGGTGTACACAGATCTGTAACATAAAACATACATAAGGTATAACATACCTACATGTGTCAGCTTGCCAATTTTGGAAAACAAGACATTAGCTATATACACAAATTCCATTATTCAACAGTGGAATTGCAATAGTTACAATGGTACAACCCTCTCCTTAGATAAGAGCAATTACTTCCTGGTAAACATGAGAAGTGCTTTCTTCCATACAAGACAATGAGTTATACTGCTTATAGCACTTGTGAAATTACACGCTTTGAAATAAATGCTAAGACAAGCAACACAAAAATATGAGAAAAACAGAGGTCCCTCATAGGCATCTTTACAAAAGGATCAGAACTGTTACAATGATCTGGCAGACTACATAAAATGCCACAAAAATGGGATGGCAAACCTCTTGTTTATAGAAATCTTACAGCTACCACAAGGACTTCAGTGAACATTTAATGCTTATTGTACAGACCCATGTAAACAAATACACTCCTATTACTGAAAAAAGAGATATGCATATATTCTCCATTGTTTTAACAGAATAAATGAAAAACACTAGTGAAAGTCAGCTAGTTATCCTTGTCAGCATATATTCATCATTCCGAGATGCAATGCTATAATGTGTTATTAAAAAAAAACCTACCTCCATTGGCAACCTCAAACTTGACTCCAAACTCTCCTCCTGGTCCCCCAGGACTGTGGCTAGCTGTTAGAATAATTCCACCAGCTGCTTTGATCTTTCGGATGATACATGAAACAGCAGGTGTGGATAAGATACCATTCTGTCCAATAACCAATCTGCCGATCTAGGTAGAAAAGGAAGTCAAAGTACTCTGAATGGTACTAAACTTTTGAAAATTATTAAATAAACACACACACACATACATATTAGTACCCATGTATAGGATAGATATTGTAAAGTCCTAGGATGGAACCTATTCTTTTGCAGTGAAACACAGGTACATGAGTTGGTCGCATGCTAATCTGGAGTGCTGACAAAAAATATTGTATCCTGACACATTTAATCCCAATGGCCTGTGTACTGACAGTAAAGCAAGAGCACAAGAGCACAGCCATGGCAGTGATTTGCAAAGCTCCCAAGCATAGCACTGGGCTCTGGTCCTGCTCAAACTTTTCCAGGTATCCCCACGAACCAGCAAATCCCCTCAAATATCAATATAGTTTAGGGCTGACTGTGTGGATGCAGTTTGCAGGGTTGGAGCTTTAACTAGCATAAAAGCAGCAAACTACCTTTCATGGAGCAGCCTTTCAGTGCAATCACAAATATCGCTACATCCTAGGACCTGTAGTCTCTGCAAGTCACATCTCTATCACCAAGACACCCGTGGACGCCCTGCCCTATAGAAAGTATTGTTCCTCCTCCAGCCATCAGAGACTCCTTGGCTATTCCTGATGAAGAGGGTGTGTTTCCCAGGGCACAGCTGAGCAGTGGAAGTTCCCACCATTCTTAAAGTAAAAAAAACTTTCAGGTGGTGTTATTAAACACTGACTCAATGTGTTTGGTATTACGTGCAGTTCCACTGCAAGGTTCCAATTTCAAAACCTTGCCTTCATCCCCTACACAGATACTACAGTTTCAGCTCAACATAAATAATCTAGGAGCCAACCAGAAATGTATTTACAAAGAAAGATGAAAGAGTTCCAGTTCCTGGGAAACAGGCAGATACAAAAATGGAGGGGAGAAGGGGAGGTTAATGTCACAAATGAGAACTGAGGCAGCTGCATATGGAGCTTAAAAGGATATTGCCAAAGTTTGGGGTTTTTCAATACCCTCACTTAAAAAAAAAAAACAAACCACCCACCCACCACTATTGAGTAGTAGTTTGGGAAGGGGCAGGGAGAGGCAGAATACCGAATCCTTCCCACTACCCATCTAAAAGCAGACTGGAAGTTCAACCTCAGATTTCCTTCCCTAGTTTGAGGGAGATTTGATAGCTCTACATGGCTCTGCAATAGCACAGGAGGTATCACTGCCCGCCTCCTTTCTATAAAGAGCTGTTCCTTCATATACAGATGACCACCTTCTGGGTCCAGCACTTGTGTGAGGCCTTTAATGGTTATTTAGAAGTGGGGTTCCAAATAATTTCAGAAAAGCAAAGGATTCACAGATTATTTATTTAGCCTGGTTTTGTGAACTATTTTAATAAAAAAAATAAAGATTTCTACATTGGAATGATCAACTTCTAAAGTAAGCACAAGTTACTTTTTTGCTAACCCTCACAAAGCACAAACTATGGTTAGCCATTTCTCTTTCACTGAGAATTACAAGATCTGCTTTCAAATTTTAAAAGATGTGCAGAACAATGCATTCTATTAACTGAGATTTCTACCTCAAGATCTGATGATAGGATGGTTGTTTGTCTACCTGGTTCTCTTTTCACAGTTCTTGTAGATATTTTTGAAGCTATGGATTGTTGCTAGAAAAGAGGAAAGCTATCAAAATTATAAACACAGTTCATAGAAAATCTTCAAGGTTCATTTCACTTGCTCTTGCTACTATTGGGGAAAATGTTTTGTTTCACTGTCTTTTTTTCTCCCAGGTTGGAACAATTCTGAAGGAAATGAAAAAAGAAAAAGTTAAGAAACAAAAAATCTTGGTTTCTCATTTTTCTACTGTAACGAAAATATTTTCCAGGGAAAACAAGTATGCTTTCCAGGAGAAAAAATGCAAATCAGCAGAATCCACATTTTCTGTTTCAACAGATTATTTCAAAGCAGCGCTTCCACTGACATGGTCAGTTGGTGAGGGTGCAGTGTGTACTCAGTTGACACATACACTACACAACTGAACCTATTTTCTGCTCACTTCAGTGGTATTGAACAATTTTATTTCCTATTTAAGCCTAACAATACAGTTTCATCAACCTACGATTGAATGATTAAGAGCAATACCATCTTCATTATTATAGAACCTGATGCCAACTATAACATAAATAACTTTGATTATTTGTGGAACAAAACATACCAGTGAATAGAGTTTTCCCTGAAGAACAGATTAAATGTTATACTTTTGCACTGTGACAGCATTTACTTGCAAGACTCTGTATCACTCTCTGACTTCATGTCTCTCCTGCCTTCCCACTCTTGCTTCTCCCTGAAGGTAAAACTAAGCAGTAATTTACAGCACGTGTATTTGTAAATCTCTCAATTTATCATAATTTACAGACCTTAGGAGCAACAGTAAAGGCATATTACCTCCACTCCTAGCTCCAAGCCAAGTGAAGCAGCTGATTAAATGCTATTTCACTGATTACAGAACAAAATTGGTATGTCTCTTACTGATCAGCCTTCTCCACATTTACGCAGTTTTCTTCCCATCTTTTAAAACTCTTAAATCTCCAGATGCTACATTTACATTTTATTTGTTCAACTGTTTCGAATACTAAACTACTTCAAAAATACTTTCTATACAGCCCTACTTGTTACCACAGAAATGCAATTCCTACATTGTAGAACAAGGAAGACGGTTTTTTTAAAGCAGAAGCGTTTCCAGTCGTTGTGGGCTGACAACTGACAGACACACTTTTACCTCAGAAAATGTGTAGGGTAAAACTCCGTCTATCAGAAATCACTAGAAGCTCTAGCACATGCTTTGACACACTTCTAGAATCAAGCTCAAGCAAGAAAACTTTCCATTAGCTACACAATTTACTGTTTTATTTAAACCAATGCCATGTAAATAATTTGAAAGAGAAATAGAGATTTTTTTCAAATTGTTCTGAATTTGCGTGTGTCCTTTTATGGCTTCTTTCAGTCCATGAAGCAGCTTTTGGACAACATGCCATGTCTTGCAAGACTGTTGTATTTATGCTGTCATTTAACCACTATTGCCAATTGTACCGAAGCATTAGAAAAAACACAGAACATTGGGAAATAGACTTTAACAAACTCTCTTCCAGTCTACACAAGTCTACCCATGTACCTTTATTATGGAAAGAAAAACATGATGAAAATAAATACTGAAAATGTTTGTTTTGAATAGCGTCTCTCCCTTTTTTAAACTATGAAGCATGTAGAAAGCTAGAGCAATGACTCAATCTTCCAAATACAGCTGTCAGAAGTGGGTGCCAGCTCTTAAAACAGTATTGTGTATGGGTAAGCAAAAGGAAGATGACAGGAATTACATTTTGCAAAATGCTGGAAAACAACAACACTGAATCTGTCTTGAGGTACTCAAGTATAAATGCATTTGTACTTGCATACAGGCTTATCATGAGCACATGTTCTCTGTACTTCTAAATCTAAACTAGTGAGGCTTAGATTTTTGCCGTCATGCACACCGAAACTGTTTTTTTAAAGTAAGTAGAATACTTAGCTTATTCAGAATGCACAAATAACCTGGCACTATTTCTTCACCATTTTTTTCCTGTTCAACAGATGTTGCACAAACCAGTTTTCCCATTTTTCTGGATGTAGAAATATTATTTATTATACTGCTTTCTATACTGCAATATTTAGTATTCTAAATTAAGGATGTTGAAAGTGGAATTACATGAATGATACCCAGATATTTTATTTGCAGTGACTACTGCAAAGAGCTTCACCTTATGTGAGGGTCTTCCGTGCTTTTACGAAACTCCCTGAGGACAGTGCAGACCTTAGAAGTGTACACATGCTACCCATCTTCCTCTGCTCTCTTCATTTCGGTGTCAAGAATGCACAACCTCATCCTCTCTTGGCCCAGAAGGTATTCATTTTGTCTCTGAACCAAATACTAAATTGACATTTAATTAATTTTAAGTAATGAACACTCAGGCTTCTCGCTATCTGGGCTAAAACAGTAACCAAACAACGTCCATGTACTGACTCACAATTAAAGTTCCAGTTATATCCTTCTGAAAATCTTGGACAGTTTCATAGCATGGAAAGATTATCTTTGGAATTTAAAAACTTGCATGGCTACGAGATCACAAGCATGTAATGTCTCTTCTAATACTGTGCCCCTACGCCACGTTCTATTTTGCACTCTGCTTTTAGTAGCAACAGCAGAAACAAAGACCATGATCCTCAGCAAACTGTTACAGCTGAAAGAATAGTCCCCCCTAACAAGTACTTTACAAGAACATTTTTATGCAATATTACCACTTGCAGCTGTGCATTTTCAGACGATTCAGTTGATTATCATGGAGTCACTTAATGCTTTTTTTTATTATTTTTCCCAGTAATCTCTCACATGCCTCAGTCAATTAAACTTGAAAGAACATGAAGCAAGCATTGTATCCTAAACAGCAGGGGACTGTGCCTTCCTATCTTTTACTATAGTATTCTAAAGATGACTGAGTGCCACACTCAACAGAGAAGCAAATATATCAATCATACAGGTCCAGGGAGGAAGGGCAAGATTTGCATGGAAGACCATGGAAAATAAAAACAAGATGGTATTATAAAGAAGAGAACTGCAAAACTCTCTGCCATCTCAAACTTCTACAGCATTGCTATCAATACTCTGTGATCTCTCTAGGATGTTGCTATGACTTTTCACGTTCAGAGTATGATCATCAGCTTCTGGTCTGCCACCGAGACTCACACACAGCAGCTTCTCATTTAAACCTATCCTAAAATTTGCATCAAAAATGAGACACCACATCCAGTTGATGGGTCTACTTGCATTTAATTTGTAGTGGAACTGTACTATAAATGATGGAGCCTTTTACCTCAGTTCTTCCAGTCATTAAGGTGCAAGGACACTACTACTGACAGGACACAGGTGAAAAGGGAAATAGAGCCTCAGACACTTTCCTACCACCCCGCTTTGCAAAACTGCTCGTTGCAACCCAGAACGGTACAGGACCTCTGTCTGGCTTTCCTCACACTCCCCACCCTCCCATGACGTGCAGTCCCTTACCCAAATGTTTTTGCTACAGCCCCAGCTGTGTGACCCATCGAAGGGTAACCCTGGTTAGCCACCTTCAGCTCTGGACAGAAAGATTTGGCGCAGCATGTGCTGATTACAGTTGCACAGCATGGACCAGCCTGTAGCTGTTGCCGCCAGGCTACAGCTGTGGAGTGTGTACCTGCAACCCCAAGCTGGAGGGCATGAGCCAGAGGGACTGAAGACGAGAAGGCGGCAGGGCTAGCACTGGCAGCTGACTGGGCAGGGGGCCTCATCTCATTCCTTGTACTGGGGCCTATGCCAACTGTGCTAGGCTGTTAACGCAGAGGGAATGCGGGGTGAGTCACCAAATTAGAACATGGGGAACCTAGCAACTCTAAAGGGCAATACATTTACAGTTGATAATAGAAAATCCCTTTTATTTTTGTACTCGGCAGGCACAATTAACCATAACACTCGGTATGTGTCTTCCAGGAAGGAGATTGAAGTTCAGTTTATCAGCACTGCCCGGCTATCCCTCTCCTGGCACTCTGGGGCGGCTGAAGGTTTTGAATGCAACCTCAAGGCTTCCACACATTTCAGCCGATCCTGCCTACACCAGCTCACTTCTTTCCTTGTGATACTGGCTACATGCCTTCTAACGACATTAACCTCATGCAAAGGGAGAGATCTTTGCTCTCAGAAGTATTCCCTTCCTCTCCTCCTACTGACATAGTGCAGCACTAAACAATGCCTTCAGGGAGGTTTAGATATTTTCCCAGCAGGTGTATTTTAACAACCAAAGCATAAAACATACAAACAGCATTCACTAAGTAACTGTGAGACTTAGCATTTAGTGTGCTTAAGAGAAACGGGGGTGAGGGTGAGCAGGGTGAGGATGGCAGACAGGGCATGGAGCATTACCACATGGAAATGGGAAGCCTTTTCACTATCAGTAGCACCCACCAGCTGGCCTGCTGCATTTGTGAGGACTGTGTCATCATTAAGAGTATCATGCTTGAATTCAGATATTTGTGGGAACTGTGAGCAGAAAAGCTTGGGGTTTGGCTTCAGAAAACACTAGGGAGAAACTGTGTTTCCAAGAAACTTGCAGTAACTTAAGAAAGGGGAAGCACTACTACACCAAGGTGCCAGAAACATGTCAAACTGGTAACCTCCTGAGGTCAAAAAGACCTGCTCTTCAGGGGAAACAGCAAAATGGGGAACGTGACAGAAGCAGCGGGAAGGAGGCAAGCTGACAGGAAAAATTAGTCAGGAAAGGAGTCCTCAATACAGCATAACCTAGCTGACAAGCCCCTGGTCTTCTAAACCCTAAACTTCTTGTCTTCCTCAGCACTTCAGTCCTTGTGGTCACCTTGTGGCTGTATCCCACTCTGTAGCTCCTACGAGTGTGCAAGGACAGGCAAGGACCTCAGCCTCGGCAGGGCACCTTTTGCTGCAGGGCTCTTGCTTAGCTGTTGCTGCGCTTTATCCTGCCTGGTCAACAGGTACAATTCCAGCGGTGAGGCTTTCTCCACCAATGTGGAGCGATGTGGAAGGGGCTAGGGAGCAGCACTCCTGCGGACCCCGTCCTCCCTTCCTCGCAACGCCCCACACACCAGCCTGCTCCCGCTGCTCTGCGCTCGTTCCCTGCAAGCTCGCTCCTCACTGCTGCGGACGAAACACCACCATGCTCGCCAGTGTCCCCACCTTCGCCAATGTCCCCCTCGACAGCCCTCCTCACACCCTGGGCCACATAAGCCCTGGCCTCTACCAAGCCCCTGCGCGAACGGCGAGTTTGCAAAAGCTAACCAGTACCTAACACAGCCAGTTTCTCTGAAATCTCAGGTATCACTCAGCATCTGCTTGATAGTATCATCGTGGTGAGAACGTGTTTTAGAAATAAATTTAAAATACTCATTATTTATATCAGGCTGGCTAATCCGTATAGCTTGTATGCGACAATACATCAGCAGGGAAAATTCAGACACATACGGAGATTAATTTCACAGTTGAAAGATCTCCTGGTTATAAAACAGGACTGCATTTAAAGAATGGAGCTTTTGAAAAAAATTAAGAAAATGTAAATTCACTACAAAAAAAACCCTATAAAATTATATCACCTTTTTTGCCAGATCTGCACAATCAATTTAGCCATCATAACGAAAGACAGCAGCTTCAACTCTGCTTTGAAGTAGAAAAGTTTCTGTAACCCATCTGATCACAGAAACTTCAAGCCTACGTTATCTGGTACATACACGCCGACACATCAGTGTGCACATATCTATCAGAAGACATCAGTTTTCTTCTCAAGTTCCTTCCTATTTTCAAAACTGCACAAGAGAAGCTGTAACCCATCTGATCACAGAGGTATTTGCCGTTGTTGTCTTCTTGCATTTCCTCATTTGTTCGCAAGTGAACAATAGAGAAGAACGATTATTTTCTTAAGATGCAGCCAAAATGCTGCATTCCTCTTGCTTCAGTAATACCATTTTTCTTGAGTATTTTTGAAAGATTCTGAGCAGTAGATACGTGCCTGATACCTTCGTCTTCCACATACTTATATTCAATATCTTCAATATGTTTTCTCCTGCAGGGTCAACCCTGGTTTTCCACTCCCGTTCCTGCCTCAGTCTAAAATAAGGTGTGAAACAGTATGGCACGGCCAGCACTCTCCTGAGGTGATCACCATCCCCTCCGCTACACACAGGCAAA
>NW_009215016.1:0-23409 GCF_000690835.1 Fulmarus glacialis
ATTCTATGATTCTATGACTCTATGATTCTTTACACCTGGCATGAGGTATTTATACTCATTGGTAAATTCCCCCTGAGCCTTCTCTTCTCCAGGGTGAACAGTCTCAGCTCTCTCAGCCTTTCCTCACAGGAACGATGCTCCAGTTCCTTCATCATCTTTGTGAACCTTGGAGGGACTCACTCCATATGCTCGTGTGCCTGTTGTATTGGAGATCAGAGAACTGGACCCAGCACTCTGGATATATCTCACCAGTGCTAAGAGGAAGAATCACCTCCCTTGACCTGCTGGCAACATTCCTCCTCATGCAGCCGAAGATACCTGTGGAGCTTCTTATCTGTGTCAAGATCTAAAGACATAGATAAATGTATTCAGGACCTAGGTTTGTCTTGCACTTGATGCAGTATTCAGGAGGTCTTCTTAATTTTCATTCATGACCTCTGCAATGTTTAGAGATATTTTGTTGTCTAACCCTGAACTGATCTATATGACTAAAAAATGGATTATAATGAATCTGTTTGGCTGCATAAATTAGGTAGTCATATGCCTATTTTCCTTGGAAGCTGGAGGGTAAGAATTATGTCCTCCCATAGATAAGAGCAGGAGGTATGTGTGTCAAGATCTTTGTTTTTACAGTGCCTATTGTGTCATTAACCTTAAGCCTCCAAATACTATTTTTAAAAGGGAGGATTACAGTTGGAAGGATAGTAAGAAACATTAAAAGTTCATAAAGAGTCCCTTCTCCATCTGGTTCTGAGAGAAGAAATTAACTTCTACAGAAATACCAGGCATATGCAGTGAATACTGACTTTTTTGCTAGCGTTATATAATACCAAGTGTTCGTCTGGTTATTTGGCTGAGGAGAATTTTGGGCTTTGCTCTAACTTGCTTTAGAAACTGAATGAACACATTCATCCTAGACTCTTAGTGTTTTATCTTCAGATTTCACCCAAAATTTCTGGAGATAATTGGGGAAACATATGATATAATCAAGTATCTGTCTGTCCTTTTAACTCCGATATAATCATACTTCCACTTGAAAAGTGTGCTTATTACTGCTTAATTACAATTTCTAATCCATAAATTCAGTCTTAACAGCAGATCTGTGCAAATTCACTGTTTTTTATTACTATTACATGTTCTGTCAGCCAGTGGGTTTTGTGCTTAGATGCAGTTTTTAAAAATAAAATGTAAAATCTTCAAATTGTTTTTTTTAAAAAGTATGTGAGCTATCAAACTCTTTTAAAAATAGTTATATGAGCTATTAACATAAACATTCAAATTCAATGAGATTATCATGTTTTGACTGAAACAGAAGTCATGATATTTGATGTTATAGAATGTTTAATGAAAAACTTTTTTAAAATATGTAAGATTTTGTAGGGTAGGTCCTAAAGTTTTAATTATTCTGCTGAACTTATTTTGGCTTCAAAGACCTAAAGTGCAAGTTTATGAAGCTATTATTAGTTTTACATTATATCTGCTGCAAATATATACAATTTTAATATCTCTGAGACCAAGGAATGTGTTTTTATTTAACTTTTCAGGTTTCTACAGATGTCCATATCTCTTCCCTTTGTTATAGCATTTTCTTGTCAATGCTTTACAAACAAACAGTTTTCTAAGTATTGGGAACATCCTAATGTTAATGAAATATTATCAAGTTCACCACGCTTGGAAGAACACTTCTAATAAAAATGGTCACACATGACTTCATTGCATTTAGAGATCCAAATGGTGTTTTTACTAGGTCTAGAAGTAAACCCATCAGGAACCTTATAACTATAGCAGAGGTACTATGAAATTACAGATAGGTAACAGAACAAAATGTAGATGATAGATGTTATAGGTTCATATTTGTGTTTTCCCTTTTTGCATAGCTCTGAAAGTTTTTCCCATTTGAAAATTAGTTCAGCAAAATGTCAGAATTCAATGTGACTGAAATATAATCAATACATTTTTATTTCTTATGCTTTTCTGTGGACAGATGACCACAGTTAACCAAGTTATCAAGTAGCAGCAAGTTATATTCTGCCAGCTGAGCAACCTGCTTCATGAAGTAAAACACTCACTTAAATTTTTACATTATAGGCTAGCAGCTTTTTCTTGGTTACATGCCTCAGTTGACTTAGATGTAAATTGTTATTTTGTAATAACTGGCTTACTGCCATCTATGTTAAGAAATATGCCACCATTATACTTAACATTGATTTCAGGGGAAGTACTTGTCTATACGACATACTATCAGCCTTATAATAACTCATTCTTAGTAAATTTGAATAGTAATTACACTCTCTGAACACCTTTGTGAAAACAAAGATAGTGTGATTGAGATTGGAATAACCCTCAGCAAATGTATCAACACAGAGTATAATGAAGACATAATTCAGTCTTTATTAAGCTGTGAAAGCAACATATGAGGTTAAAAAAAAATCTGATGCAAGAATAAATGTAAAGTTCATTAATATTTGCTTGCTTCAGTACTTACAGAGAATGTCTACTAAAGGGACTCTTTTAAGCTGGTGTCTCAGTGGGCGACCTTCTGTTTGCTAAATTCTGCCCCTCCAGAAGCAGGGTCTGACAGCATGCACAGTATTAATTCCAATTCACCTATGCACAATATTAGTTCCGGTTCACCCTTACTGCAAGTGCTTATGTAAGGGAACATTTGTAGGAAAGCACCATATTCACTTGCAGTTCATTTTTATCTGCAACCTGAAGGGAGATTTGCTGCACCAAATTAAGTGGGAAGTCTTATTTAAAACACCTTCCAAGAGATGTTGGAAGTGACTTAAAACAAATCTTGACTTAAAACACTTAAAACATAAAATATATACATATATTACAAGGAACTAGAATTGCACAAAAGAAAACACTCCTGAATTTGTGTCTTTCATGTTAGAGTCCAAGGCATAAGTCAGATGACAGAAAGAAATTGAACTGATGCCGTTCCATTTATTTCATCACTTACCACTGGCCCTTACTACTATGACTATGTCATACTAAGTTACCAAAAGACCCTCTAACAGTCATGAAACATAAGGAATTTCAGTGCATGGAATTTAAATGGCATCATTCTGCTCTGGATTTGTTTTCATCCCTTATGGATCAGTTTTTATACATGGTCATTGTCTCTTGTGAGTGTTCCAAAATGCTCAGGGTAGCCTCAGCATGGATGACATATTCTGACAAACAATAGCACATTAATGCTGCTGTCTAAGCTTTCCAACACCCAACATAATGATTCCTCTGAACTCACTGACTATGAACTCATTGGCTGAAGTCCCATGTCAGTACAAAACTCCTCTCAACGAAAATGTGGAATTTCTGCACGATAATGCTGCAAGGTCTGGAAAGCAAAAATGTCAACGAGAGCTACTGTCTTCTGTCTAGACCATCTACTTTAAGAACAGTCTGTGCTTGGCTTTTCCAGATTGCCTATGTTTTGCCCAGAAGGAGTAATTAAAGTTCTACCCTAGTCTTTATTTATGCAATATTAATATAAAAAGAGAAGAATGAAATGAGATGAATGAAAAGAGAAAAAAGATCTTCATTGTTTTTGACTATTTTGACTAGCATGATTTTTGCTTTAGACGAAACATGGGAGTTCACAGCCTGTTTGCAGCCAAAGACAAGGCAATAGACTTGGCTGTCTCAAGGCACCAGGCAACATTGACAGGGAGAAAAGCAACTGAAAGACAATATTTTAAAAATGATAATTTGAAAAAATGTTTATTTTATCCTATATAATCCTACATTTAGTATTTTTCTACCCTATGAACATAATTTTCCCATACTGAAGGATATTCAAACTTCACCTGAAAATACTATTCCTGACCTTTACCTCTTTTGTCAGGGCTCTGAGTACACCAATAAGCTTTGCAGTTTTCGTCTTCTCCACAGGTCAGCTCTAATATGCTGCTTCTCATGAAGTCACTGAAGGGTTGATGTTGGAAGGGACCTCAGGAGGTCATCTCGTCCAACAACCCTGCTCACGTACACTCACCCAGAGCAGGTTGACCAGGAATATATCCAGACAGTTTTTGAATATCTTGTCCTTCATGTGCCTGGAAACGGTTCCCAAGATTATCTGTTCCATCATCTTTGAGTGATGGAGTGATCAAGGTGAGGCGGATCGACCTGTAGCTCCCTGGGTCATCCTTCTTGCCCTTCTTGAAGATTTGAGTGACATTTGCCTTCCTCCAGTCTTTAGCCACTTCTCCTAACTGCCATGATTGATCAAAGATTATTAAGGATGGCTTTGCAATGACATCTGCAAGCTCCCTTGGCACTCACGGGTGCATTGCATCAGGGCCCATGGGCTTCAGTATGTTCAGTTTGCTTAAGTATTCTTAAATATCTACGTTACTTGGGATCAGTCTGCTGTGAAAACACATAAGCTGTGAGAAAGTGTTGTGGGAGGTTCATCTGGGATCTCTGTCCCCTTGCTTGGTTGCTGCATTTTAGCTCAGGCCCTTGCCTTCTGTTTTTGTGTGAGTTTTCTGGCAGATGGGCCTCTGCTCAGCATTGCACCTTGCTGTCCCTGACCTGGCGTCACTGACTTGGCTTCCTGGCCTGATCTCAGACGTGCATTGTCACTATTGGACATAGCTGGCAATCACACGAATGTTGGCTGACTTGCTGGTCCTTGACACTTCTCTTCACAAACACTTCTCTTTACCAGCCACCTTCAAGATTTGTAAAGCTATTGTAAACAAAAGCATATTTTCCACATAAGAGAGAAGAATTCATGATGCACTGGAATAGTCTCCTGTAGTGAAGCTTGGCTAGATGTCTAAGCATTCAAGTACTCCTTTTCCAATCCTCTATGGAAAAAAAAAACCCTGTAAAATGGCCATTCATGAAAAGGGCCAATACTTCCAAATATTCAGATGTCTATTTTAACTGATCAGGTTTTTGAAAGGTGTAAGTGAAATGATATCAAGCACTGTCCCAGCATATAACCAAACAGTACAATGAGAGATCTGAATCTTAGATCTTTTATTTAGGTGTCAATTACAGTATAATGCCTGATTTGCTTGAGTCAGCAGCAAAGATTATCTGCCTGGCACTAAAGTCATATTGCCCTTCTCAATCTAAAGGTACTCAGAGACACTACTCGATGAAAGAGAGTATTCCTGGCACTTGATTACAAAGAAGCAGCAGCTCTCGTAACTGTGAATATTCTACATAAGGTACCAAAAGGTCATTGTGATTTGCTCCATTTTATTAAGAGAAAAAACAGAAACAGAAAAAGACAAATAGTTTGCCCAAGGTTCTCTGGCAGTTGCAGATCTGGAAATAAGCTTAAGCCTTCTTGATCTATAAAAGGTGAAGAAGACAAGGTTGGTTTTCTTATGGAATTCTGTGTTGCACCTTCATTGGAACTATTTCTGAAATAAATGAAACGAAATAAAATTAAAAAAAAATAGTATTTGTTAGCAATTAAGCACAATGATCCCCCCCGCCTACCCAAATGTTCTTTGTATTTCTGAATACTCAACAATTAATTTTTTCTGTGTTCTCTCTCAGGCATTCCTTTCTGAAAACACAAGAACACATTTTTTAATTTATTTTTTAAAAAACCAATGCTTACTATACTTAAAATATTTTTCCGTTTGACAGGTAAGCTATAAGAAGAATAGGTTGCATATGTGACATTTTTATAAAAAGCTCTTCTTGTGTATATAAACAAATACAACCAAAGTATCTGAAAGAAGCTTACCTTTTTATCGCTTCTCTTGTATTTAGAAGCTCAGATTATCATGAGCTATAATTTGACATTATACAGCAGTCGCTGATTTTAATCAGACCAACATCTTTACCTTTATTACTAGAAACATTTTCTTTACTCATGATAATCGAAAGAAGACAGTGCCTCAGGAGCTGAAGTAATTCTTGCTGCTGTCCTTTAGTACTTGAAAAAAGTATCTGTTTTGGAACTGCTGAAGAGAATACTTAAATCCATTGTCTGAAAAGTGATATGTTTTGGGCTTTATATAAATATTTGGGCTTATTTTTCAATCTGAAGTAAAATTATTTGTTTTCTTGTCTGATCCTCTTTCTACTTCCCCTATATTAACCGTCTGTTCTGGTTTCCTTCACACATCTAATCTCCTTTCTCACATACTTTATTTTTTCTACCACAAGGTTAAGCTTTTCTGTGCAAGAGTCGACTGAAAATGTGAATTTCTTTCAGCCCCAATATCAAGGACCACAAAGTTTCCATTCTTCCAGGCTTCATATTTTCATGACAGTCAAGTCCAGTATCATAAAAAGAGCTGTGAAGAATGTAAGATTTGATCATCTGAAGGTGCTTGGAGACATGTTTTTAAAAGCATCCTCAGAACTTTTGCAGTAGGATGGCCTATGAAACTTAGGTAGTTTCAAGCAAAAGTCTGTGTATAGGTACTACACAGCAGACAAATAGCAAACCTAATGTTGTTGGGAAGCATAACATTGACATATGGATTTATTAAACATTCATTAAATATCTTACATACACAGATCATTGATAAAGATGCCTGATTCACTGGGCATGCACTAAAGTCTTGTTGTCTGCATGGATAGTGTACATGTTTGGGATTATTGCATGGAAACTCCAGGTGAAAAAAGAGGAGCTAAGTACATTGAAGACTTAAATTACTAACTTCAGGAATCTACTTGCAGTCTTGAAAGCCATGGATGGCATCAGTTTCTAGGCTGCCTTCTCAGAAATGTGTGTCAAGTTCCTAACAAGCTAGGATTTCTTAAGTCTGAATAAACTGTACATTGAAATCAGCTCACACAGCTTAATTTGGGTTTCGAGTTTCTCTGACATCTTTATTGCTTTTTTCACATGTATCTCTATATTGTCTAAGCAAGCTGTTTGCCAAGTCCTACGTTCTTCAACAGTGTCTGCCCTTTCTGCTGGTAGCACACAGTGGGCTTGGAGACACTTCTTAGATCACTGAGCTCTCCAGGTTTCTCTAATCCCGGAGTTTTTGAGTTAAATACTACACAGATCCTAGCCTTGCAGGCTCTTTTTATCACTGCTTCCAAATGAGAGAATATTACATACTCATTTGTTCTCCAAAGTCATTTGTGGATCTGTGAATGCACCTCCAAAAAACTGGAAACAGGATTATCAATTAACAAGAAAAGTTGGTCAAAGGTAAAATGATGAAATAAAGCACACTGAAAATATTGGAGACAGATGATGGTCTTACTGCAAGGGCTAGTCAAAGATAAAAGACGGACTCTCAGTACCAGCAGAGAGTTAGGGAAAAATGTATTAGGTTGATAATATTAATCAATAATTCACTGAAAAGGTCTGATCCATCTCAATTTCCAATAGAAATTTGTTGTGCCAATAATTAACAAAGAAATGAAAAAAGGACCTCAAAAATGTGAAACTGTAAACAAGCAGCTTTGTCAAATAAACTAATTAATACTCTTTATGTCACTGTGATTTCAATGACAATTAAGTCCTTTTATTCCTTGCAAGCAGCTGAACTCAACAGAGTTCATCAGAACCTTATCACAACACTGATGTACAGTATAGGTCTCATCAGAACCTTATCAGAGGTTCTGATGAGACCTATACTGTACATCAGTGTTGTGAGTTAATTGAGCAGCTACTGGGAGACATGCAATAGTAGGCAAAGGTTTTGTTTCTGGATTAATGTACAACTTGTGTACTGTTACTGACAAAAATATGTGTAATTTTTCATGGTGATTAGGTAATGAAGCCATGTAACTAGTCATTGAAAGGTGAAACAGAAAGTTCTACCCAGCCCTTGTATTTTTCTTAATAGGGAAAAATGAAATAAACTGACATTTTTCCATCAACTGTGTATTTGGAATTGTTCACTCAATATAGATTTCAAAGGGCCCTGAGGAAAATAAAATGACTCATGATGATCTCTATGTCACATCAAGCCTGACCATGTCCTAAATGCCTCTTCTTTTAGACTTACAGATAACATATTCCTGGTTTCTTCATTAATATTAATAGTGCTTTCACACCATGGCGTAGAAACAATTAAAGCCTGCAGCTTCTCCACATCTGTGTGAGACCTGTGGTAGTGGGTTGTTCTCATTCACTTCAATTTTCTGTTTGCACCATACTATACAAGGTATTACGAAATATTAAAATGAAAAAGTAATAGGACAGCACTGTTCCACTTTCTGTTCTATTTAAAGCTCTTGTGTATGATTCATTAAGCTGAACAGCTTACAGAAAGGAAAGAAAAAAGACGTTCCTCATGTTGAGGTTCTACAATTATTTTCATTGACATAGTTTTCTCACTTAGGTTCTAATTAACATGAAGGAACTCATAAATTTCTATAGAGGCTAAGAAGCTAATTGGGAATTCTCTGAGGATTCCACCAAAATAAAACATAAATGTTCATGGGGTGAGAAGTATTACATTGCAGATATGGATCATGCCTACCAGACCATGGCAAATGTTCATCAGAAAGCATGGTGAGTTTTACATTCCCGAAGCTACAGAGACAGCTTTTAAAGATGTGAGATAAAGTATGATTTTGGCTTCTTGGCTTTGGGGTTTTTTTTGTTTTCTTTTGAATGACTTATGCCTGTGCAAGTCTGTCCATAAAACCAGCTTTAGTGAGCCATACACTATTGCAAGTGTTCACAGAATGAGGCTTACGTTAGTAAAATGCTTTTATTTCCAATTGCTTGATGTGATGAAGTCATTCATTCAGCCCATGCATAAGTGAGTCGATGAAATTCATCTGAGGTATAAGTGGGCATAAATCAAGTTAAGTCATTGGAATTGCACCCACTTACATCAATGCTGAATTTTTCTCACTTTATCAAGGAGTGGTTTAGGAAGCCTCAGTGTAAATAGCTTAACAACATTGATCCAGATAAGATGAGTAGCACATCATTTTATTATATAGAATGCTCAGAATACTTGCAAAATTCTAGGTTAATGTCTGAAAACTCATAAGAAAGCGCATCTTTTCCCATAACCATTAGTTTTAGAGGCATTGTTTGATCTTAAGAACACAGGAAAAAAAATATTGAATGCCTTTACAGTCTGTTTTCTGTATACTCAAAGACTTGGATTTGTAAAAATAAGAACTCATGAATTACATGTCTTATGGGTTCATTCTAGTTGTATTTTATTTTTCAGCTCTATGTTCTTTATTTGCTGTGATATACACCAAAAGTGAAAGCGTGTCTGTGCATGCATTATGCTGGTCTGAGAAAATTTATCTCAGTATTTAGACAGTTGGGCCCATAGTGGTGGAATTTCTTTTCTTTGGAATATAGGAGTATCTGGATGTAAAATTATAGAAATAGGTTAATGAACTGTTGGCCTTGTATATGGGATTGTGCTAGCTACAGCAAATCATATATGATCTAGTTGACATCAGAGTAAACTCAACATGATTGCAAATATTTTTCCTTAAGTCAGGGAAGGTGGTAAAAGGAATATTATTCAGCTATTTTTTCCTTTTTTCCAATCTTTTTTTCCCCTACATATCAAAACTTCAAACCAAGAGAGGCTTCTGCTGTGCTTTATGATAGGAACAAATAGCGTAATGGAAACAATCCATTTTGGTTCCATACAGGGAGTGAAATCCTCTATGCCTGTTAACATAAGAAGCATATATCAGTTCACTCTACAGTTTTTCCAGATGTGCTAATTTCCCAGATGACATTGTTAGATGTTTTCTATTACTTGCTGAGGGAAGCCAGTAGCTGAAAAATATACTTATATTATTTTCATTGAAGAAAGTTTCTTCATAATATTATAAAGAAATTACTTCTTGTTTAAGTAAGTCTTGAGGCAGAAAGCCCTAGACATGATGCTATGTATAAAGATAACAATACTGTTTAGCATGAAATATGCATTCATTCTATTAATGCAAAATGGTAAGTAAAAGAAAGGAAGTCTATTGTAGTAGAGGGGAGGGAAATATTATATAATGCATATGTCTATAGAAACAAAGTAATTGTATTGTATGCATTGAAAGTAAACTTCTCCCCCCCAATTAGAGAACCTTTCCATTATGGCATGCTGCTGACAAGACTAGGAAGGTACACATTTTACTAAATACCTAGCAATACAATATACTTGAACCCCAATACACTGTACTGGCAAAAAGTTGTTGGCATGGGGTTATGTGCACAGCACTGATCATCAGTGGCATCCAGACAGAGGTTGCCACCCCTGCTGTTAGCAATGTGCCATCTTTTTCTGCAAGTGCACTGGCAGAGCAGAAGGGGAAGAGGAACATATGTTAAATCAGCCACAGGCAGCTCAAAGATACACTGAGTGAATGAACTTACAATACAGGCAGAGCAGTGAGGCTAATTTCTCCCCCAGTGGGAAAAGGGGGCCAAGATATGGAGATGCTCGTATGAGAGGTAAAGTAGATGTCTGTGAGAGGCCCATGGGAAGTCTCACAAATTCTCCTGCACAAGGTGGTCTATAGGAATAGACCTGGCCATGCAGTTTCACAGCTATGGCAGATGGCACGGCAAGACACCACAAGAGATATAGATTGCATTCACAGACCTTTCTGTCTATGCTTTTTTCTCACTACCAATTTCAGGGAGCGGAGAAGTGCAGCCGTGGAGGTGGGAGTGAAGGAAGAAAATGTGGCCGTGATATTTCAAAATGAAGTGACTGAAAGTTGCCAACTACTCTTTTGCTTGTAATATATGTTCAAGAGACAAGCACAGTGTTTTAGTGTTCCCTGAGTCTTGAATAAAATAGAATACAATCAGCTTGCATCACAACAATCTTCAGTGGCATTGCCTTACATCCATCATGATTATCCTTGCACTACAGACCTATGTACAACAGTCACTTATAACCCCACAGTCTAGTGAGGCTGTTTTCCATGATCCTTGTATGAATGTTGAAACAGGAAAAGGAGCTACAAGAGCTGCTCATTGCTAAAGATATAAAAAAGTACTACTTCTTTTACTTTAATTCTCAGATCAATCCATTCTTCAGTGACATTTTAAGGAACCTAAACAAATAACATATATCAAAGAACAGCTGTCAAAGTCTTTTAAAAAGACCTGTTATTTGTAAGACTCCTTTTCAGTCTAAGTACAATCTTGAAAGCAGTAAACTTATGTTGCAACTATTCTTGTTGTTAGGATTCCATAGTCCAGCCAGCCTGTAAGTAGATAGCCCAATAACATCTGTCTCTTGTTAACTATTTTGTTGCTTGTGTTTTCCAAAACCATGAAAGAAAACTTTTCTGGTCTATTTCTTCATACCTTTCATTATCGTATCCACTTTTTAAATGCATTTTCTATCTGAAGTAATGTGGTGGTGCATTCCTTCCCCCCCTCTTTTCCTCTGGGCTACGATACAATCTCAGAACCTTCTGTTAAGCCTTAGCCATTGTGCATGAGTTGGGCGGTTAAGTGTCCCTTGGCCGTACCAAGCGCTCTTGCATGGCTAAGGTGGGGAACAACACTGATTGTACCAGGGACACTAGCTACATGATCAAAGTAGGGAACAGAAACAAGAGATGATTCGTCATCTCTGACAGCTCTGAAGCTTTCCCTACCTGGATCATAGCTCAAGTGCAACAATACCATTGTTACCGCAAAACAATACCATAATTACTACCCTGGACCACCTCGGATAGTAGCCAAAATGGAAATTTACTGATGACTAAAGCCAATCATCTTGCAAACCTATAAACAGCGGTCCCAAGTGAGACCCTTTGAGCTCTCCTGGACCACAGCGGGCTGCATCCAGAATGTCCCTCTGAGTGGGACACTTCTCAGAGTCCTCAAACTTGAATTTGCGATACTTGGAGGATCACCGAGATTTTGGGCTGAAACACTCCTCGGGGCTCAACTCTTTGCCTGTTGGGAAATGCCAAGGCATTTAATGTGAGTATTTCACGGTACTCGAGGGGAAATTTTAACAGGTATACCTTTATAAATTAGCTAATCCTAGGCCCTTCATTTAGCTTTGGTACCATATTCATATGCATATATATATGTATTGATTGATCTAGATCTTTTTGCGCATTTATCTGTACAGTTACTAACAAGTATAACCTGCAGTTAAGTTATTTTAGTATTTGTAGTAACTTGACTAATTCTTTGTATAGCTGTCAAACTGATTAATGCTTAAGCATTGTAAGACTCTAAGTTGCTGCTAAAACTCTTAACCCTTTAGTCATAAACCGTTGCCCAGGTCTGAGACTAAGATTGGGTCCAGTCGGATCTCTTCTGAACCTCGTGACTCAACAGGAGGGTCCCCCTTTTACCCTTTTATCCTTAATCTCTGTACAAATCATTCCAACACAATTTTAATATGATTTTCCCCTGTGTAACCTTAATCCATGTAATTAGTAATAGAGTGAACCTCGCCATCAAATTCTGTTAAGTCAGGTTTCCACAATTTTTTATTAAAATCACTCTTTGCCAATACCGTTGCCAGTGATTCTTTACGCGTCCTTAAAACCACCCATTCGTGACAAGTAAGCAGTGCCAATACTGTCTTGGTATTGGAATTTTATTGCAGACCTTGTAGTTTCAGTTCTCTTCCTATAAGTTGACTTTCATAATACAATTTATTTTTTGAGATGGCATATCTGTAGTGACTTAGAAATGTGTAGATTCTTAGAATGCCAAATTACTGTTTAGCACTGATACATATAACATTACCCTAATATTGTGTGAGCAAATCAACATTTCATTTATTCTAGAGCACAACCTCATTTATGTTTGGACAGCAGCTGCATACTGGTCAGAGACATCCACTGAGGTTTCTTGAATGGGAAAAAAAGATTTATGAATTTCATCTCACCTTTCTGCTAGAGTTTTACTGTGTAAACATCTATATCTGAGCCAGTTACCTTTACTGACAGGTTGTCCATGTATAGATATCTATATTGCAGGTGTTTGTTGATCAGGTGTTTATATTACTGTTGAGGTGGTTATGTTATATTTATGCTGAGAGAAATCTATTGTCTCTTTCTGATCTCCCTAATCACCTATTTTTTAAAATCTCTTAATGTGAACTTTGAACAATCATTAGTAAGTCCATCTCCCCTACAAGCAGTCATAGTAACAATTCCTAAATTAGAGTAGCCACATGGCTGCTTTTGCACATTGAATGTAAGCTATTCAGTTGATTAACACATCTCTTGTGAATGTACAGGTCTCCTGCTCATCTGGACTACAAACTGCTGTCTTTTATTGATATGATGTGTATGGAAATACCTACATACTCTCCTATGTTTTTATTACTTCCTAGTATACTTTTTAGGATTTGGTGGCAAAATAATACAGTCAGCATTTCAGAATCAGGTAAACCTGCCAAGAACAAGTTGGGAGACAGGCGTGTTAACAATCATTGTTCTTCTTGGGAAAGAACTGGAATGATTCAGTGCATCCTCTGCTGCAAGCCATCCCTAGCTGAGTAGAAAAGGAGGGCTTGCTGCGGAGAAATAGGATTTAGATTATAGACTTAGAGACACTGAGAAAGAAATCTTAGAGGCAGGCAAAACTGAGAGCAGATTTGAACAGAAATTTGTTGGTTTTTTGTGGATTTCTTTGCTGGTAATATCTGAGCCCAGGAAGAGAATAAGCATAGGTTCTGCCTACCACCGGAACTGTATTTTCAAAGCATGTTAGGAAACTCATCTTCCATGACAGATATGTTATGGAAGTACTATATGTTCTCACATATTTGTTTATCAGTGTGAAATAAGGCTGGATTTTGGAAAGAGAAAAGCAAGCAGCAGACTCCCTGCGCTAAGTTAAGATCTGTGCTTTCCCTTGAATAACACCTACAAGTCAAGACACCACTGTAACATATGCTATTCTATCCTGTAACAAAGTCAATCCCTGCCCAAAAGGACTGCAGTCCAAGTCTTCTAATCAAAGATGTAGTTGCTGGAATGATGTAGTTGCTGGAATGATGATAGACTATATTTCATTATCATGCTTCTTTTCCCCACTATATAAAGCTGCGAGACTAAAATGCACACCTGTACCATCTTCCTGCCTAAAGCAGGATCCACTATGACATTGTTTAAACCATTCTTAAAAGTCTTGAATGATGGAACCTCTACAGTCTCCTTGAGCAACCTAATGCTTCAGTGAAAAGTATTAACTAATCTCTCTCCTGAATCATCCTTGCTGCCATTTAAGGCCATTATTTCTTGCCTTGTCCTCCAAAATACTCTATTGCCTTTTCTCTTCACAGTGGCTTTTTACACAGCTAAAGAGTTCTATCATGAAGTCTCTGAATTGTCTCTTCCTTAGACTAAACAATCCATGTTTTTTTGGTTTGTTTCTTTTTTTTTGTTGTTTGGCTTAGGTTTTTGTTTTTGTTTTTGTTTTTGGTTTTGGTTTTGGTTTTGGTTTTTTTAAGGCAATTGTGTTCTCTACCTTGCTTACCATTAGCAGTGCTTTCTAGTGAGACTTACCCAGTTGGTCCAGACTGAATACAGTACTTCAGTAAAGGTCTTGTTTGAAGTATGTTTATCAAAGACATACCCCGTATTCTGTGGCTTCTATATGCTTATTTATATAACCCACAATGGTGCTTTCTTTTTTCACAAGATTGTTGACTCAGCTTGTGATCCACTACACACCTGACTGTTTTCTGCAAAATTGTTTTGTAGCCAACTCTTCCCAATCACGTATATGTGTAATCAAATATTGGTGCCTACTTTTTGTAGTTTCTATATGTTACTGTTAAATATCTTTTGTTTTCTGCTCCAGAGTGAGTATCTTTGTACCAAAATTCTAAGCTTGTTTCCAATTTTTTGACAGTACCAACAAGATTAGCTCAGAATTAAGTGTAATGAACATAATCTCTAGATTATGCTTGTTATCACCTAAAACATTAGCAAAAATTATAAATCATATGGGTTCCGGATGAATCCCCATGGGACTGGGCAATGAAGATATATAAAGCTTTTGTTCAAAATGCACTCAGAATTGTTTTGCAGACAAGGCTGACTATGTGGTACAATCTTGTGCCCGAAGTAAAGATTGGGGATATCTTTTCCAGTAGGATTTTACTGACTGGTATATATATTTTTTTTTTAACAAAGTCCCTTAACTGATATTAGGTCAATCTGTAAATTACTTTATCATTTAATGCATGTATCTTATATCTGAAAAAGTATGGAAGGATGCATTGGTAAATGCACGGTATAAATATATAAAAATGAAACTCATGAACAATGTGTAAAAATGGGGAAAAAAAACCCAAACCCACCAGTAAGACATGGACTTCAGTTCCATATAGAAAAAAGCTGAAAATTCCATATAATGTAACTGAGAACTACCCTGTTTAATTTTGCTCTGTTGAATTAAAACTATTTACATAATTTTATTAGTTTGATGTTACAAGTAATTTCCTGCTATATACTGAGGTCTTCTCTGATTCCTTTTTATGAAAGGCTGTACCATAGCACACTTAAAACTGACTGGTGCCATGGTCACAGCTAGGAAGATTATTTTTTGTTATAGAACAGAATCATCTCAGTGGACATATCTAGATCTTAGCTTCACAAAGGGATAATTCACACACTTTGGTTATTAAAATAGGCTGGGTGAAGTACATATGGTGAGGAGCAACCTACCCAAAATACCAGTAATATTTATATCTACTTTTCAGTAAGCGACACTGGGCAGGAATCATCTGTAAGGTTAGCAGAATATGTGGAAGATGGCACTTTTACATTGCAGCACTTCAATCTGGTATTTTCCAGTAGTGTAGACACTTTAGAGTAGTTCCTGTACTAAATTCAGAGAGTCACAGAATCATTTTGTTTGGAAAGGGCCTCTTGAGACCAGCTAGTCCAACCCTTCTACTCAAGCAGAGTCAGCTAGAGCAGATTGGCCGAAGGAGATTCCACAACCTCTCTAGAGAACCAGCACTAGTGTTTGACCACCCTCACAGCAAAAAAGTGCTTTATTTTGTTCAAATGGAATTTCACACTTTTTTGTTTGTGTCCTTTGCCTCTTGTCCTGGGCATTACTGAAAAAAGCCTGCCTCATCTTCATTCCCACCCATCAGATATTTACACACATTGATAAGATCCTCCTGAGCCTTCTCTTTTTCAGGCAGAACAGGTCCTTCTGGATGGCAGCACAACCTTCTAGTCTATCAGCCTCTCCTTCCAGTTTTGTATCATCTGTCAACTTGCAGAGGGTGCCCTCTGCCTCATAATCCAGGTCATTAATGAAGATCTTAAACAGTATTGGTCCAGTATTGATCCTTGGAGCACACACCAGTGGCTTGCTTCCAACTGGACTTGATGGCACTGATCACAACCCTATGGGGACCATCCATTCAGCCAGTTTTCAATCTATCATCTACCTCAATGTCCACTTGTCTAACTCATAAATTGCTACTAAAGAACCCATAAATTGCTACTAAACAAAACTTCAGAAATTACACATTATAAGGACATACCATCATATGCACACAAATGCACATAGACAAAGCAGACGATCAGCTATATCACAGTGTTAGTATTGGAGGCACTAGGACAAACCACAGAAATGCAAGAGTTAGCAGCAGAAATTAACTTTTAAAAAATCTGATAAACATGAAAAACTGACAAATACTGAAGTATATTGCCTTTCTGTGTCAGTAGAGAGAACATTTTACTAGGGAACTTTCTTCCATTTTACAGGAGGACCAAAAGCAAAATAATAGTAATAAAAATTCATATTATTCAACAGATCAATAAAGGACAGGGAATAGAACTGCATTTTCCATCTTGCAGTCCTATATTCTATTCCCAATGCCAAAGTAGTTGTTTTTGGGAATGTGGGTCACGTTTAATGTCCCCTTGGAACTCCAGTAAATTATTACAGTAAAGTTAATATGTTGTTCTGATACTCTAAAAAAACCATCACAACCAATTATTACACCTCCCAATATTCTTGTGATATCATTAACCCTACTTCACAAATTTGGAAATTGAGACTTAAGCACATAAACTTTTGACTGAATTCAACTTGCAAATCACTCACAGACCTCTAGATATCATTCTTATCTCCTCTCAGTCTTCTGTTCAAATCACTGACCCTAACAACAAACTGTTTATCTCCACTTAAAAAGTCCTAGAAATAAATTTCCTAAAACCTTGATTTATATTCTGATAAATGGGAGATTTAATTGTGATGTTTCTGATTGCAGCATCCTGTCTTTAAGTGTTTAATTGAGTTTTTCTTTAAAACGTCTTTCACAAATTGAAAAATGCTTTGGATTAATCAAGTCAAATTCTGCTTTCTCTGATACTTGGGCAAAGCAGAGTAACTCCATTTGCATTGGTTTTATTCAGATTTCTGGAGATAACAGAAGCTAATTAGGTTCGTATCTCATTTTATAGGAGGTTTTGTTATCTCTATGTTCTGCACATTTGGGTAGACATTTAGTTCTCTCACACTGGGAGTAAAATGTTTACAGTAGTGATCATAGAAAGATTGTAGCACATTCTACTACGAGATGGTGATCACTCCCTTATTAATTCTGAAAGGCTTAGCTAGAAACAAGAACAAAACTCCACCCACACCAAAAGAAATATACAGCACATGGATAAATCTTTGTTTAACCAAAGTTTAAAAGAAGTGAAAACATATATTTTTTATTATGGTAACATGATCTTAAATCAAAACCAGTGCTTATTTCATTGGGCAAGAAATCTACTTTCACTCTTCTTTAATAAATAAATAAATAAATAGAAATCACTACTATGTTGAAGTTTGCAGTGCTTAATTTCTTTCCCAGCATTGAGTGACAAGTTTCATTTTTATCATGGAATCAAAGGTGACTTGTTTCTTTTATTCTCTTGACAGGAAAAGAATTGTTTGGATTATGAATATCAGCTGGGTGCTGACAAGTGAAGGAAATTGCCAGCTTTCAGTAACTGACTAAAACAAAAACAGAATTGACCTTGGAAGATGAAAATACAAAAATAGAAACTTCAATATATCTTTTTACTTGACTATTAAAAATGCATTGTCTTCTTCCTGAAAGACATCTGTATGTAATCTGACTAAATAAAGGTTGTAAAAGTACTTAAGAGAGTAGACACGTGTCTTAGGAATCTCTTTCTGTGTGACAAGGCTCAGCATTACTAAATGATGATCTAAACACTTTTCTTTAGAAACTTTAAAAATATATTTTAATGTGGGTAGAATCGAAGCTATTCTGAGGCTGCTCAACCCTACAAAAATAATTATGATGACTGTTCCTCATTAAGCAGAATAAGTTATACCAGATGTTTTGAATATTTGTTGTGAAGCATGGTATGGTTGGGTTCCCATATGGCAGGAATTCTTAATGGAGAATCTGAGATATAAAGGGTTACAAATCCAGTACTGCCAAAAAAATAGATGGAATACCACTTGTCTACGTCATGGACTTTCAGGTTGAAGTTAATAAATAAATGCAGTCTTAGGAGCATAGACATTTTTTATTTTTCTAGTCACAGACCAGTAAAAATGCTGGTCCTTTTTCAGATGCATTAGGTTTCACAGAGAACTAAGCCAAAACATTGGTCTCACAGCTGTCAAACCTTTCAGTGATTGTCAGTGATAGGCCTGGACTCTTCATTGTTGTCCATCTCAGTGAAATGACCAAATAAGACGTTTCTAAAACAAAAGAAATACTTAACCGATAAGTCATTAAACTGTCCTGACTACAACAACGAACAAGTTACAGTAGGCAACTCAGTAGCTAAATAAAATACTAAGCCACAGAACCCTTGTGGCTTTTTCTAATTGTTGCAATATGTACATGAGGGAGAAAACACTTTGTTTTGTGTACCTAGTTCTCAACCAGGGAATGAAGCTATAAATTACCAGTGTTGTCTGATTTTATTTTAGCATAATCACGATTAATATGTCATATGATCCTTAATGAAATAGGGTGATGTAAATGGATTTACAGTCAATAGATAGCAATTGACTTTCCTTTTCAAAATGTGATATTTTATGTTCTTTGAGTATGTTCCATTCTTGTACTTCTTTTCCAACATTAAAATACCACTTTTCTTGAATTTCAGTATTATTATTGTCAGGTTTCTACCTGTACAAGCTTTGGAGGAACCTCACATAAGTTAATTTACGTCTGATATTGTGGTTCGGTACTTTGGAAGTGTTTTTAGAGTATAAATTGAAGAAAATATGCTTTGGAAAAACGCAGAAACTTTCAGTGAACTCCAAGAAGCAGCTATCTGTTAGGTTCAGACAGACTCAACTTCTTTGTCTAAGATCAAGGTTTCTGGAATATTGCCAGCTTCCCGCCCCTTCCTCTTCCTTTCTGAATCTTTGTCTCCTACAAAAGCTGTCTAGTCATGCTAGTTCCTATGACCACCAACCCCTTTTCTCTCTGCCAAAGCTGTCTTGGCAAGGTAATGCTGGATACAGTGGCCTTTATCTTCATTAGATGTAATTTGCCCAAAGGAATTTCCTTCTCTGAGGGCAGCCTGGATAATGACAATGAGATTGATGTCTACAAAAAAGGTCTTGATTCTTAATGGGCTAAGACATGCTAATACTGCTTTATAGATGTAAGGCTGGATTTATAAGACTGGATTTTATCCAGACAGTCCAAAGCACGAGCAGGAAGAGTCAATTTGTCTGCAGGAATCGGTACAGATGTGGTCACAGAATGCAGAAGTGAAAATGTTGTCCAAAAAGCAGATTCGTGCCCAGCGTGCAAGTAACCAATTCCACACGCTCAGGAGAGATACTGTTTTATTCAGGCCTGCGTGCTCAGTGGACTTGCCGCAAATCAAGCACACCTGGTCTAGTCACTTTTCTGTTTATACCCATGCTTTTCATACGTATTTTAAGATTCTCTTTTACATATTCATTACATTTCCAGGAACTAATTATAATATTACATCATCCTAGACATATGTGCACTAAAGCCTTTAGGGTCTCCTTGAGGGTCTCGGGTGCTCTCTGGTGGTCGGCAGGGTAGTGAACTCTTCCTGAAGCTGTTCCTTTCTTTCCTTACAAGGTGGAGGTTTGTCTCCAAGCCATGTCTGGACCACGTTTGTTTATGGTTCTCATTTCCAAGGTTAATCTTCGCTAGAGTCTAACAATACTTCTAGGATACACAGTTACAATTCCACACACTTGCAAACACAACACCTGCTAGTTACCTAACTTCTAAGCAACAAATCTTCATTGTTTAAAATTACAGAAGCGAGCAGTATGGAATAATAGGTACTGTAACAGACTGTACCTACTGCATCAAAAACACCACTGTTATCACTGAGCCCTATGATACTCTTCAGTCATCATGGATACTGAAAACCCACCAATGCAAGGATAACAAAACATTTCTATTGAATCGTCCAAGCTAGTGGAAAGGAAAATCAGGAAAAAGTTTTGTACCCCTTCTTTATTTAAATTACTGCAGGAAGGTTTTGCCTTCCTGTAGGCAGTAAACATATTTGTAACATTTACATTTGCTTTCTGAGGTTCTGTTGGGTTGATTTCAACTCAAAGTAAAATATTTTATCAAGTAATTTGGTGGGAAAACAAGTTACCATTTTAGAATATTTACTAAAATTTAATTGTACAAGCAAAATTGAATTCTTATAATTTGTAGGCTATTCTATTTATTTGGAGATGTGCAAAACAATAATATTTAGCATATGGTTATATGCTGAAAGCACGGGAAGCTTACTAGAGGGGAAAGAAGGAGCAAAGGGATACAAAAGAGCAATTGATCCAGTTAGTATATCAGATCAGGTCCTATGCTACTAACTACACCTCATAACAGTTTCACCTGTGCAGTCTTTAATACTGGTGAAACAGAAATAAAGCAAGGGAGATTATTTTCTCAAGTGAAATCCTGATTTATAGGAGGTTGTGATAAGCATCAGTTCTATGAGAAACAAAGAATCATCTCCAAATATAAATGTATTTCACATCTTAGTAACAAAAAGTAACACATTCCTTAAAACATGATGTGAGAGGAGCTGATTGCTGTATTTCTTGCAAATTATGTTCCCATAAAACTTGGTGGAGTTACACTGAATTTTTCTTCATGTGCAAAACAGGTTTTATTTTGTTTCTTTTCATAGGAGTTACATACCCTAGAAGGCAGATCTTAATCTTGTAGAAACTGTGCCAGGAAATGTCCATGTTACCTTGGGACATTGCTAACTAACAGACCTAAAAATATGGCACCATGTACATCACATTACAAACATCAATGTATCTCTCATTTTCTATAGAAATCTGTCACACAGATGATTTCTTTCCTGTAATTATTCTCTAGATAGTATGAAAGCAAACAATTTCTGACTTTTGTTATTCATAGTGTACTGGGTGCCCATATCCAGGTGCTGGTAGCAGGGGTGCTGAAGGCGTCGCTTCCGTAAGAGGCGGCCAGGGGCTGCCCTGTGCTGGACATAGCTGGGTCCAAAGGACCCACCGCAGAACACAGCTGAGCCCATCAACCAAACTGGTGGTGCCTCTGTGATAATATATTTAAGAAAGGTCAAAATGCTGCACGGTGAGTGAGGAATGAGAAAAAAGCATGTGAGATACGTATGCCCACAAACACCAAGGTCAGAGAAGAAGGAGGGTGAGGAGGTGCTCCAGGTGCCAGAGCAAAGATTCCCCTGCAGTCTGTGGAGGACACGACAGTGGAGCAGATAGCCACACTGCAGCCTGTGGAGGACCCCATGATGAAGCAGGGGGATATGCCGTGAAGCAACTGCAGCCCATGGAGGACCCATGTTGGAGCACAGGAAAAATGTGGGGAGGAAGGGGCAGCAGGGAAGAACAGTTATGGACTGACCACAACCCCCCATTTCCCATACCCTCTGTGGCCTTGATGGGGGAGGTAGAAGAGTTGGGAATGAAGGATAGAAGTTGACCCTGGGAAAAAGGGGGATAGGGAGGTGTTTTAATTTTGTCTTTGTTTCTCACTATCCAAATCTATTTTAACTGGCAATAAATTGAATTAATTTTTCCCAACTTCAGTCTGTTTTGCCTGTGACAGTAAATGGTAAGTGATCTCCCTGTCTTTATCTCAATCCATGAGCTTTTCCATCTCATTATTCCCCCCCTGTCCTGTTGAGGAGGGGGAGGGAGAGAGCAGCTGGGTGGGCATTTGGCAGCCAGCCAAGGTCAACCCACCGCACCTACAGAATATTCTATTTTATCTTAACAAGTCCTTGTTACTTCTTTCTTTTTCATCCAAATTTATTCCTTCTAGTGGTTCCCAGCATTCTGCTGCAACCTTTTGTGGATTCTCAGCAGTATTCACCTCATCAACTACTGGTTTGAAGGGGGAAATGGTCAGTTACTTATATCTCCCAACACCACCACTTACATAGGGCTTTTAAATGCCCTGCCAGGTTAAACCACGACAGCCACTCAGGAGCCTGTTTAAAGAAGTTAAGTTATAAACCAAATTTTGAAAGGTGAGACAAATAAACATGATAATTTACTGAAATAAGATTCAAGAAATGATTTTATTTTAAAACTGTGTTTAAAACATTTTGATGTTTCACAGATTGACTTTAAGTAAAAATAATGATAGCAAAAGTGTAACTTTTGTTTATTTACAGTGGAGATATGATTTTCTAATAATTTGTTAGTCAATCCCTAAATCAGCACTACATGATAATTGTGAATTGCTCTTCCTTACAGTGAAATTATAGTGCTTCAGTGAGTTATAAAAACAGAAAACTTGTTTAAATAGGCTTGATCTTTTTATAATAAAGATTAGCCAAACGATGTACTTACACTATATGAATTTGCAACCACATCTGCACCTAATGGCAAACACTTGAGGTGGTGCATGGAAAAGAAATACAGAATTAATGCACAAGCACTGATCTCTAATTCCCTGACATGCAAATGTTAATGGCAAAGAATCAGCTTAGATTCCTTATAAAAGCAGTCTTTTATATAGCAAGTCTCACATTTTTATTATAATTATTAGTGATATTGACAAAACAAGAGCTATACTTGATTGCAAGCTCTTGTGAAAAATTATATTGCTACAATATCTCCTTCTAGAAAACCCTATTTGACAGAGGAAATTAATTCCTGAATTGTATTGTAGGCTGCCACAGTAAAATTAGGAAACCATCCAGTAGTAAGACGAAAATGCTTAGGAAGTGTTCCTAGAGATAGAAGAGATCTAAAACTGGAAAAAACCTAAATGCTTGTCTAAGAGAAAGTATTTTCTAGGGATCAAAACTATTCTATTAGGAAGGATATTTCATAGTTTTTCTTGTGTCCATTTCTTACTGTCTGCTTCTCATTAAACTAAAAAAATTAGGTCACCTACTCCTCTCCTGAAGTCTGGCTAAATACGAAGGAACTACAGTGACTTCCTTCATGTGATCGGCAATTAAAAGATCAGTTAATTAACTATCGTGGTTTAACCCAGCAGGCAGCTAAAC
>NW_009215017.1:0-13381 GCF_000690835.1 Fulmarus glacialis
GAGCTGGGGATCGCTCCACGGCACGGCCGCGGACCCCGCACCGCTGCCACGCTGCGCCCGCCCCGCAGCCCCCGGGGAGAAGGAGAGGAGGGGAACCTGCCCTCTCTCGAGAGGGGTTTTTGCACGGAAAATTCTTAACGTTAGGCAATAGTTGCTCAGCAGGACGGAGGGAGGGTGCTGCGCCAGCCGTGAAATGCCCGCTCCTGGTTTTGGTGAATTTTTCCTCAAATCATCAGTATTCCCTTTCAGTTTTTTGTTGTGGTCATTACTCCAAATACCATCAGTAAAAACAGCAATAATGATAAAAACCTGTTCCCTGGTCTTCAGTTTTCCCCTCTGGGGCACTCAGACTTTGATAAATGAAAAATGCTGCCGTGATAACTTACTGACAAAATCGACAACGTAAACCAAACATTGTAACTGTAAATCAGGTAGGCATGCTTTGAAAGGAGACGAGCCTACCTCTCTTTTTAGTCCTGTGGAGTGGGAGTAGCCCCAAGAAGAGCAGGTTTCCCTGCAGATGACCCCTTTGCAGCACTGCAGCCGCCCCTCAGTGTAACCCCGTGGAGGCAGTGGCCTTTCCGCCCCCGCCGTGGCTTAGCTGTGCTTTCCCAGGGGAACAGTCGCCCCTGGGAACCCACCAGTATAGACGAGCCTTCTGGGGCCAGTGCAGGTATTTCTCCGTCTCATCTCTTCAGCTCCTGTTCCTGTCCTCTGGGGGTCTCTTGGGGTGTTTACCCCATCAAGGGAGGGGATGCTATTCAGCCCCTTCCTAAAATGGGGACCTGTGAGAGAGGATGATGGATGGCTTGAACATGATCACCCAGGAAATGTGTGGCAGGGCAAGGAACTAAAACCAGAACAGCCACCTGACCTGCAAGCCATCTTGCCTCTGAAATGGGGGGTACACCACAGAGAATTCCTGCACTGGTTAGGTTCAAAAAAGGACAGCATCTTAACCCAGGGTTCGTCTGAAAATGAAACCGAGCCATCTCTGAGGCTCAATGAGCGTGGGTAACTCTTTCATTTCCCTGCCCTCCTGCATTATTTGCTCTTTTGTTTTCTTCTTTTTTATGTTTTGGTACCTCAGAAATAGTGGGATCCAGCCGGGTTAGGAAACAGCATTGCCAGAATATCCTGAGAAAAGGAGATCGTGAGTTATTTCTGGCCCAAGCAGGAACTGGAAGTATCTGACATATCCCAGTGCCCGGAAAGCTTGTTCTCATGAGAACTGAGCTTCACACCGCATGCTCAGGAGGGCCAGAGTTCAGGGATTTGGAGAAGCCCCCGACGGCCAGACACAACGGGAACTAGCACGTGGTAGTACTGAAGTCACCCTCTCTGGAGTCGTCCTGGAGAAGGTCTCAGCTAACCACGACGCCTGAGCTAGCACGGCTCCTGGACACCGCCACGGCTTTGCAGCGGCTCTGGGGTGCCTGCTCCTTCTGGGAGCCTCCCCCTCTTCTCCCGCTCCCCCATTCAGGCACTGCTCTTGGGATGATTTTTTTTCCCCTCTGACAAAGCACATACAGATGGTGCGTTGTCTGCCACAATCAAGGGGCTCAGGTGGGTAATGGAGAATGGCAGAACTTGGCATGTACTTGTTTGCCTTAGTGCAATTTTCCCATAATTGCACTTCCTAGCTTTTCAGCATCTGCGAAAGATCAGCTTGTGACACAGCAAAATCGGCCTCGCACTTTTCTGGAGTTTGCATCAGGTTAGGAATCCTTCTTTTTGCTTAAATCATTTTGGAAGGGTGGGGAGAGAACCACCCCATTTTTGTGCATAGTCAGTACTGGCTGGACTTTAAAGCCCCGCAGGAAAAGCACAGCCTGTCAAACATATTTAGTTCAACCCTCTGGTGTTGGTTTTTTTGGTTTTGTTTTTAGAAAGGTATTGATGAATCTGGCACAAGTTCTTTTAATTTGCCCAGGTCTTGAGGTGAATCCACTGAAGATTGAACAAGGGGGGATCCTGGAACAGAATGGAGCCAAAACACGGGACTCAAAATAGTTCAGAGACACAACGAACAGGCAGAGGTTGTGCAGATGGACAGCTTTACTGTGACAGGCAACTCTTACCTCTCCTTTTAACCTCCATTTCTTTCCTCTAGACATATATAGATGCCAATAATGCAATAGAGAAATAGTGAAGAGTAGAAATAACTTTAGGACCGAAATGACTGACCTCCCTCGTCACCTGGGAGAGGGCAGGACTGGACTGTGGCGCGTCGAGGCGCTAAGGATGACAAAGAGCAGTCCCTGCCTCAAGGAGCCTGCAGTTGCAATGATTGGAAACAGAAAACAAACCTTGGAGGTTTGTGGGGAAATACCTTCTGCTCAGACAGTCTAGGAGACAGCTTGGGATCATGCTCTGTTATTTATCAAGAGTTGCAGGGTTTTGTACTGGAACAAGCGTCTATTCTTGTATCTTCCCCAGTATATTTCAGATTTCTTCAAGCTGCAGCATTAAATTGAGTTGCTGGAACAAATACTACACTGAAATTAAACTTAGTTCTAAACAAATGGGAGAGCAAGGTTTACTTCTCTGGAAAATCTCAACTTTAGTGATCCTCTTGCACACGTTTGCAGCAATAGCTGCTATTCAGCCAGGCAGGATTGTATTTTTTCAAAGTTTCTGCAGCATTTTGTTCCTTAGCGATCTCTCTTTCTGGCCTCTGAGTACTCTCGGGGGGTAGTTTAGGTTCCCTCTTATTTTGAGATAACTAAATCCCCTATTTTGTCAGTGGGGCTTTCCAGGTCAGACAAGTCACCTATTCCGCTCCTCCACTTTAATGAATAGATTTTTTCCATTTGTAATCGAATTTTAAAGAACATGATCCACTTAGTTTAGGCTCAGAATTAAGTTTTATCATAAAAAGGAGAATAGAAGCACTAAACGAAGCTATTTTTTTCCACTTTTTATTTTGTTGATGTTGCTTTTGCTCTCAACATAGATGAAACCAGGGCTGGATTCAAACAACTTCAGTAGTGTCGGAGACCCAAAAAACCCAATACCTGCCTATGGCATGAGAACTGCATTAAACTGCCAGCAGAGGAGTTCAGTTTCACCAGCCAGCCAGAGCAAAAGGAATAAAATAAGCTTATAGAAAAACACTGAAAAGAATGAAGGTTTATGTTTTTTTTTTTTAATTAGCCTCAGCTCAGAACAAATTTTATTTATTTCCAGTTTGGTCTTTTTTTTTTCTTTCATTAGAGACTGTGGCTAAATACACACCTTTAAGTCGTATCTGAGTGCCTGCTCTGATGCTCAGATTGAGGTTTTGGGCTCACACACGTACATACATACACTCACAAAAAAGCACAAGAGTGCAGCTTGCTGTGGCTTTTGCCCGCGAAGTAAAAGCTAACCAAAAACTAACTACTGTCTCAGCAACAGAGGGCTCTTCTGTATTCTGAATTACATCAAGTAATTGGAGCTAAATCTCTTTCCACTTGAGTTATACTCCAGACCTGCAAAGTGATACCCAAACCACTACTTCATCCAAATATTCTTCCCGTCCGATGAGTAGCAGGAAACAATCTTCACAGAGCTGCCTACATTAATACTGAGCATCTGGGTATGCCTAAGGAATGATGCTGCAATCCCTTCTAAATCCTCCTCTTGCAGGAGAGTCGGGGAGGGAGTTAACTCTTTGTCTGCAGAGGATGAGATAAAGTCCCTACAGTGCAAAACCTGGCACAGCACTTTCAGCCTCAGCTGTGCAGGCAGAGACGGTGCAGAGGCAAGCAGCAAAAGGTGAAAGCAGACAATGCTGAACTCTTCTCCCATGCCGACCCAGCAGCAGTACTGATTCAACAGCCAGGCACAACCAGTGCCTTTTGGCCCTGTATAGAGTGCTAGATAAATACAGCAATTTACTGAACCCAGGTGGCAGGGACCCTGCCCGAATGAGCTTATGCACTCACTTTAACAGCTGATGTACGGGACAGCGAAGTGAAGCGCTGCTGCTGCAACGGAACGAGCCAAAAGCATCAGAAAAAAAAAACGACTCGGCATTGGAGGGATTAGAAATAGCAGAAAAGAGCCACTTGACACTTGGTATTGGCACAAACTGCAAAACGATATAATACCAGAAAACAACCAGAACAGCAAAAGAAGAGGGGTTTTCACCTAACAAGATCGCTGTGGGAGCAGGAGATGTCTGCAAGGGACAATATAGTCCGCTCCGTGGAGCAGGAGACACTCTCAAAGGCACCAAGGTCCAGGGCTATGTGCTGAATTCAGCCCAAGGAAAGTTAGTGGGAATGCTCCTACTGATTTCTAAGAGGAGAGGAGCTTATCTTTTAAGTTAGGAACACAGTGAAAAGAGCTTTTCTCAGGATGGGTTGATTTTGTCAAGAGATGCCAAATATCGAATGTGGAGGGGAACAAGCCGTGATGATGTGACAGCACTGTAGCCCAGAGAGTGACGCAGGAGCAGCTGCTGAGCTGGCCTCAGCGTCCTCTGTTGGGACCAAAATGTTATTTCATCCTCTTTTCCTGTCCTTTGGGTCTTCCTCCCACAGAAAACAGAAGGCTTCCATGCCCACGGGGTCTGATGAAGCAGGTAGAAGATGCACCGTCTTGCCACTGGCAGTAATTAGCAGGTTCTTTATCACCCGGGTAGTTCTAAGTATCATGACTGGGAAACCCGGCTGTTGCATCCTGCCCGCTGTGCTCTCACATGGCCCGTATTGTAGATCGGTATGTTCTGCTGTCTGCTTTAAAGCTGCCAAACTAAAAACCAGGTCCAGGTTTCAGATAAAAGCAGCAGTCAATCATTATTCCTAGAAGTAGCTGAAAATTTCTAGAGGTTTCTTCCATTAAAAAAGGGTATCCCTTTCATCTTGAGGGATTTTTTTGTTTGTTGGTTTTTTTTTCTTTTTGGTGAAAATTGTGTCATTTAGGGCCTTCTTTTATTGCAAAGTTAAGGGTTACTTCTAGTAATAACAGGCTATTGTTTTGGGTTTTATTTGAACCTGAGAAATCACAAGGTATGGGCTTGGAGGGATGGAAAGTTAAGGGTTACTTCTAATAACAGGCTATTGTTTTGGTTTTTATTTGAACCTGCGAAATCACAAGGTATGGGCTTGGAGGGATGCTGTACTTTTTCCCTTTTGGCTGTCAATTCTGCACTTTTTTGGCTCTGAAAACGACCTCATCCTTCTGCCTTTCCCTAAATAGAAAGAAGAGATTTGAGGGAGGTGAAAGAAGAAGGGAAAGAAAGGATGGAATGGAAAATAAGAAAATGAAAAAGTATATATAAAAAACGAAAAAGCCCACAAAACTTTTCAAACTTGCAGAACAAGCGTGACCTCAAAATTGCCTCTCGGTCTCAAAGTGCTTTTTTGATGAGCAACAATGCTCCTTGCCACCGTGCCTTCATTAGAGCTCAGTTATCTCAGAGAGAGGGAGAGAGGAACCCTGTGAGCCCCTGCTCCTCTGCAGCATCCAGCCTTGCACGCATGGAACCGTGTGTCACCATAACGGAGCGACATCTGGGTGGCTTCTCTTCCAGCCCCCATGCCTCGCTAACATCAGCCCCGAGTATGTACACTGGATCCCAACCATTTCAGCCCAACCACGGATACCGTGCTGGGGTGGGTCTTCCAGCAGAAGCTCCCGCGTTTCACAGCGTGGTTACCAGAGAAGCCCTGTTAGCACTGGTGGCTTGGCAAGACATCACAGAGATGGCAATCGCATTCTGCAGTCTTACAGCGATGGAGGGGGGTTGCAGTGCGGTCTGCTGCTCTGGGTAGATTTTTTGTTTGGGCGTATGTATGCGTGCATGTCTGCTGAACTTGGTTACCAGAAGAGGTGGGAAAGAGAAGGCGTTTGCATCTCACCCTGGGTCTGAATGTCAAAAAAGTTTTTCAAATGGCCTGGCTGAAAATCCCAGATCAAAATAGCCTTTAATTTTGGAGAGAATCCAGTCAAGATCTGCCTCACTTTAGATCATGTCCCGCTCCAGCTAAAACCGAATTCTTGCCCAACAGCCTCACAGTCACTTCGCAATTAAAAACACTCTGTTTACTTTCAGATGCAGCTTGTAGTGATTTTGTCCTCTCGCGGTCAGCTGTGAGTTTGGAGGAGGTGAAGAGTATTATGTGGCTGCCACATCCTGCATGTTTTCCTACCTAGATATTGTAAATGATGTGTGCAATGGGCCCTGTTACTGTGCAATAACAAGGAGGAAATCCCTGCAATGTACATCTTAATGCATCATCTTCTGCAGCCCAGTTCCACAGGCAGATACGGTTCTGTTTTCCTTACTGACTTGCTGTCAACACCCCTTCTCCATATACATGCATGATATATTTTTTATAAGCGGGGAGGTAATTGCTTCAAATCACCCCGGAGATTCTCACCAAGCTGCTCTGTCTGAGTGCCAGTGCCAGGACAAGGGGAAAGTGGGCTGTCGCTTTCATCTGATTGCCTCGAGCCCCCTCCACAGGGTCGCTTGCTCTGTGCCAGGCAAACCCTTGCACCAGCCAAGAGTCACCTGGAAACAATCTCTCATAAAACTAGCTCCATAAAAGCTATAGCTATTCACTTTGATAGTTCCCCAATCGCTTTTCTCTCTCTCTTTTATTTTTCACAGGACCAGTAAATGGCAAATTGGTCCCCAGTAATCTACTGGAAGGAGCCAAGAGGTGCTCAGGAATATTGTCCTATTCCAGAAGCTCAGCTATCTGCTACTGAGCAGGAACAGGGGCCTGCAGAGTTGCCACCCCCCTGTAACGAAACAGATGAGCAAGAATGGCTTTTCTCACACTCCTTGAGAGAAGGTAGAGCTTCCAGCCTGCTCTGATCACTGCTGGATACCCATGACTTCAGCCTTGGGAAGAGCAAACCGCTGAGGGATTCTCTCCTGGGGACAGGCCACTTCCAAAGCAACATGATGTTGATGGCACCAGGCAGCTGACCTCTCTGTTACATCTCCTTTGGGGAGTGGGAGAAATGAGATGTCTTCTGCTCACATGCAGGTTTTGTACTTCTTTCTTGCTCAGGATTAGTGTCAGGCAAGCCCGAGGGTCTGCACGAGAGAAGCAAGACCCTAGAGAGGGCTGTGATCCTGTAGGTAGGTGGGAACACCGAGAAACCCAGGCTGGCCAGGGCACCCAGAGCTCAGGCTTTAGCTGCTTTCTGCAAAACATAGAAACCAAAGCAAAAGTCCTGCAGGCTCTGAAGGTCAGAGCCCGTCCTGCAGGGATGGATAGGTGGGTTGGGAGAAAATGCATGAAAGGAGGTAATATCTGTTGCGAGATGAGACCTGTCTTGGAAGAAAAAGACACAGAAGATGGGTCTGAAATGAGAACTGAACAAAGGGCCTTGAAGCAAGCCAGGGACAGCAACAAAAGCAGGAGTCTGGGTTTGTGCATACACAGACCTGAAGGAGGCACGCATATTGCCCAAGACCTCTCTCTTGGCCAGGAATACCCAGAAAACTGGCTATCCTGGCCTTTTTCCATCCTTTCCCAGGCTGAGTTTTTGTGATCTGTTTCCTTGGCCACTGGAAATTTACTATAAATACCAGGTACTGAGCAGCCGTTGTATACGAATATCTCCTAACCACCCTTTCTAGGTGCCCAAGGCTGCAAATGATGTGAAAATTGCATATCCCAGTCCCAGGCCTTAGTAGCTATTCAGGGTTTTGGCCACATGTCATTTGTTATTCTTGACTTATGCATACATTCTCCTTATTTATTTTTTGTAAACATTTGTGTATAATTATTCACTCCAGAGTTTCCAGTGATTTTCCCTGGCTCACAGATGTGGCAAAGCTTGTTCCCTCCATCCAGGAAAGGAGGGTTTTTTCGCCTACTGCAAAATGGGATCCTGACAGATTTCAATCTGCTACTTCCATGTCCGTTCTTGCGATACTTAGCTACCCATGGCAAGAGACAATTAGCTTTTTAAACAAAAACCAGAAATGGTCCCAAGCCACAGATTTCACATCCAGATCCAAATTTGGGCCAGTTCAGATTTGGCCTGACATTTTGGGTTTGGGCCCAGGCCTGACTCTCCTTAGGAAGCAGTTTGACATTTCCAGTTCTGGGAAGCTCCCCTCCCCGGGCACGCAGCTGCTCCCCAGTGCAGAACCACCCCCAGGGTCCAGCCCTGCGCTGCCGAAAGCTCTCCCGCTGGTCCGGGTTTTTCAAAAGCCCCCGCCTGTCGTTAACTGCAGCTAATTCAGTTGCTGCAGTGACGGGCGCACGCCTTCCATGATGCTGCTGTGGCATTTTCGTTCCTGCGAGTGCTAAAACCTAGAGGAATTCTGCTCTCTGCAGCTACGTGTTGCCCACGGGGAAACAGAGGCTATCAAATGGTGAGAGTTCTTGGGAATTCAGGTTAAATCTTTGGCTATCTGTCTGCAGCTCAGAACTCCACAACCATCCTTACATGCGGTGATAACGTTATGTTCACTGTATGGGACACAGAAGCAGGATCCCAGGGTTCAAAGCTCCTGCCTTTACTGAAAATTTCGTATATGGCCTTAAGCACATTACTCAACAGCCATGCATCTCCAAGGTGGGGAAAACTACACCATATACTACGTATTGGCCTCCTCTCCAGGGCAGGCAATGTCTCCTGCTGTGTTAATACAATGCAGCACTGATCTCCACTGCTACAACAGACTCTGAAGTTCAGTGTAACTAACTTTCATTAGCTTCTGGAAGTAATGACCTGTGCTGTAGTTCACATTCTGATGAACTGAAGTGTGTTTCCCTGGAGAATATTGTGCTTCTGACCCACCTTTCCCCTGGATGAGCAAGCTGTCACTCAATGGCTGATATTTGTTTTGTGGAGTGCATTTTGGATGTGAATTTTCAGTTCAGATTTTATTCTATTCTGCTTTTTTTCTCAAACAACTCCAAGTCTCTTCTTCAGTCATTTTATAAGCAGGTCATCAACAGAACTGGATCCTTCCATATGAGGGCTGAATTTGGCTTTTAATTTATGTTTCCTCCAAATATATCATATAGATACATTATCCCTGAAGTTTAATCAGTAGTTTTACAGATAATTTTAGATGGATACACCATCACGCTCAGCTTACAGCTCATCTCCTTTCATCAAGAATGAGGTGCTATAAGGAGCTCATGTAAGCAGAGTTCACCAAGCTCAAAGTCAAGCTAGCAAAGCAAGAGATCCCTTAAACTTTGAAGTTAAATGCTTCTCTTCATGATTATTACCCAAGAATCACTTTATAATTACAATATGTTTATCTCCATAATCTCACCGGGAGGTGATTACTGCAACCTCTGAAGGGAGAAAGCTGAAGCACAGAGAGTTGAGGTGATGTACTCAAAATTACACAGGACTTTTTATAGCAAAGCTCAGAAAACAGTTGAGAGCTCCTCAATCCTCTTGGTCTTTGTCCGTGAGATAGTCCTTCCTTTGATATGCACACCGTTCACAGGCACTGAAGTTGTATTAGGAGATCACAGAACGATCCCTGCAAGTGTTTAGCCTAATTTTAGCCCCGACATCAACTTTTAGAACATTCTTTTAAAAGAAAGTGCATGGCAGCAATGGCACTGCAGCAAGCTTGATGGAATGGTGCTGGCTTCACAACAGGCTCTGAGTGGGTTCATAATGTCTGAAAGCATTCATTAAACAAGGCTCACAGATAAAACGCACATGTGATGCAGTTCTTTATAAAGAGAGGCTTTTATAGGCCAAATGCCGAGGAGCCTCATGAGATTACTAAATAATCCAAAGGGAAGTGTTTGGCAGCCTGTTTCTTGGGACACAGAGAACCAGGCTGGAAAAATGCCATGGAGACAAGACTCTGGGGATGGATCAGCCTTCGCTCAGGTCCTGGTTATGGATCAAGCTGGTTTTTCCATCCATATTTTCTTCCATGAAATACAGCCCCTCTGGATCCAGTTGCAAGGAGTGCCAAGGAGCAGGAGGAGAGGGGAGGTGCCACCTGTACTCAATTCCAGTTGTTTCATCAGTTCCTCACAGCCCACTTGCAAGCCAAGGTGACACAAATGAGTTAATTTCCATGGTATACGGAGGCTAATTGGAAACAGCTCTCGGGCCCTGTAAAGCATTAAGCTAGACTGCAAGTGATAATTGCTCACCTGCTGCATGGGCCTATAAGAGGCAGTGCATTAACTAGCACATGGGGTTTTATCACTTCCCTGGGACAGCAGGGGCTGGACTCTTTCCAGCACCCATAGCACTGAAGGCAAGATGCTGGATTCGGCCTGTGGTTTACGGGCACTCAGGCAGGGAGAGCTGGTGATATGGGGCCAGATTCCAGCTTTCATTACATGCTCTCTTGGGTCAGGGAAGCTTTTTTTTCTCTAGCACTGTTGTCGTATCAAGTTGGCATAAATAGCTTTCTTCCTTCTTGAAGGCCTGGAAGAGAGGTTTAGTACTGTGTTGCAGGGTAAAAGTAGAGATATTTGAAAGTATAAGGAGCCTAAGTACTTCTTAAAGGTCTAGACCTCTCTGTTGCAGGAGTTTAGGCTGCAGAAGTGTTAGAAAGAGTCTCAGTCTGTTTATTATAAATTTCAGCAACTCTTATTTTATAGCTACTCTATTGCCTTTTCTTTTTCTCCGCTTTCTCTTCTTTACTAAGAAATCCAGATATTTCTCAGAAGATATAAGCAGTACTTTGCCTGAGAATGGGACATAAGATTGTTTATTGTTGTTTTGGGGGTTTTTGGTAGATTGAAATGAGATTTCATTAAGGAAAGCCTCTATTTTCTGAAGTGCTGACCACTCTCCTGTAGCCTGAGTGGGAGCAGAACTGCTCATTTCCAGAGCCTGATATGGTAGCTTTTCTCAGGAGAGAAAGATTAGAAATATCTGAGAATTGCAGCAGGACTTCACTAGGAACTGTAAATGACAGAATAGAAGAAAATTATTAGAGATATCCATCAGGGCGGTCCTGGTACCATCATTAATTACTTGTGTTATTCAGCAGCAGCTGCAAATCCCACAAGAAGCAATGGGGATTGGCATGCTCTATGACCCATATATCCTGAAGTTTGGCATGAGGCTTAACTTTTTACAGAAGCTGTCATGAGACCCTCAGTACTTTGTACTGCTTGAGACCCTGGGAGTTTCTGTCATGGACTGGGACCTGAGACCAAGTCTCCCAGCCATGTTCTTGGATGACCATAATATGTTAGCACTGATTTTGGCTTTTACTGAACAGGTGAATGGGTGACTCAGGCATCAAATAGAATTATCATGGCTTAATGGCATCAGCTGAACTGTGGTATCTGAGTATTTCCTAAAGAAGTCTTCTTAATGCCCTCAGAAATAGAGGCAAGTGGTGTGGCTTTTCAGAATGACCAAGTATCTACACCTTCAAATCAATGAAAATTATGTCAAGGAAAGAATTTAAACATCTACAGGTAATTAACCCTGTCAAAACCACCAGGAAACCAGGCCTTTTCCATGAGATTCTTACCACTTCTATTTCTGATCCTGGTCTTGAAACACAAAGACAAAAACAGGCTAACTTCCAGCCTTTTCCACTGGTGCCTTGACACTCTGGGGCTGAGCCAAGATCCAGAAGCTCAGAGGCCAGCAGAAAGGTAGCAATGAGTATGTGCCAGAGGCTTGAGACCATATTAGATTAGCTTCAGCATCAGGAAAGGAGAAAAAGTTCTGAGCTGTTCTGTCAAAGTGAAATGGAGCATCCTTTTCCCTGGGATCTGTCACGTCCTGGCAGTCTCTCATTAATGATGTGTTCCCATCAGGGGGTCACCGTAGGAATGTGGCTCTTGGAAAAACCCAGATACCAGTTTCTAGCTGGTGGGAGCTGAGAAGGTGCTCTTATCTGGGCAGACTGGTACAAAGTGGAAACTGTTTCCTTCTAATGAAGATGTTTAAGCCGTTCCTAATGAAAGTATTGCTGTAAGGAGAAAAAGGAGTGTCCTGTGATTATTCACAAGTAGGAAACATTTTATGGCCCATGAACTTCTCAGGAATGACACGTTTTTCAGGTAGTCTGACTGTCAGATGCCTGATTTTGATGGATGATGCTAAGCATGGACATAATCACCATCTTGGTCTCAGAAACAGCCAGTAAGATATGTTAAGATTTTCCAAATGTTTTTCCAACAATAAAAGGAAATGTAAAGTTAATCAAATTGTCATGAGAGATCAGAGCCCAGCAAGGAGGGACTAAGACTGACATTTGAAGTAGAAGCACTAATAAAACAGACGGCTGCTTGCTGATCCTGTCCGTGCTTGTGTTTAATTTAAACAAGTTAACGATGAATGGGGTTTGCAGAGGAGGGGCAGGGGTGCTGTCGAAATCGATGCATGTACCAGCCATTTAAAGAAAGCAGAGAAGTGGTAAATCTCTAGCTGCACGCGAATATCGTGCCTCAGCAGAGAGGTTCTGCAAACATCTCTGTTGGCATGTTTGGAGCAAGAGGCCATCCTGCTCTACCTTACCTATGGCTGCTTGCTGCCCAGACAGAAGCTGGATAAAGTTAATCCCTGGTGCCTTTAGATTGATTTACTGCATTGTGCTCAACCAAATTCATTCCAGCGTCTAAAAACCATCAGGATAATTTCAAAAAAGAAGTAAGGTGAGCTCATCTCATTTTCTAGCTTTCCAGTTATCAGTCTCTGATATTCCATGCATGCATGTGTGTGGCTTGAGCAGCCATTTCTCTCTGAAGATCTCCTCCACTGTAAATCTGCTGGACACAGGGATCCTGGGATGCTCTTTGGAGAAGGTAGCTGCCGCCTATTGAACAATGAAGTTGAACGTCGTGGCCCTGCCTGCTCTGAGTGGTAGAGACACAACACCCTGTCAGGCGTCTTTCACATTGAGCTGGATTGTTATGTGCCAATGTGCTTTTTCCACCCAGCGGCGTTGCCAGGGTAGTTGAAAGGAAGTAGCTCTGTGCATGGCAAAGCCGTGAACTGCAGTTTTGTTCTCTTTGGGATAGAGATATCACCACACACTGCTCCCACTCTCTGCTTCCTTACCCCAGGAACCATTTTGTCCACAGAGGGACCATTTTATCCTGAAACCCAAGCATTCATTTCCTACAGAAACCCTTCAACTACCATCAGGTGGCAATGAATTTCAATCAGCGCTGCCCTCCAGGCACTGGTCGGACTACGGGCCTGGAGATGAGAAGCTGCTCTGTTATCCATTACTCATCCCCCGAGCCAGCCTACATCGCGTTTTGTTCTGGATAAATACGATCAGGAGGCAGAAGCGCTCCTCCTGTTCCCTGATGCCTTTCATTAGATCCCACCTTGCAAGTGTTGGTTCTGCTGCAGGGCAGCGAGGAGGTCAGGACGGGCAGCCAGGGTGGCCGGCGGGTCAGCCCCGGCCCATGGGCCAAACAGATGAAGCAGCTCAACGCGGCGCTTCCCGTTGTGC
>NW_009215017.1:13406-35591 GCF_000690835.1 Fulmarus glacialis
CCTCTCTCTGTGGCATGCCGGGTGACCCTTGCTCGCCTGCCTTTTTGGTCTTATTCTTCTCCGCAGTTCCTTCCTTTATCAGATTAACTTTAATTAGTGAAATCAGAATCACATGGAGTGGGGAGGAAACGCTCCAAACGCGGCGGATTTATTTTCAGCTGAGGAAAAAGCGAGGTGCGTGCAGGCTCTCGGGAGGACTTGGATGAGATTTTGTCTAGAAAATTGTGGGTGCGAAAGCACGGGGGGGCTGGGAGCGTGTGGCAGGGGGAGAGGAAGCCAGTGTGTCCTTTGTGAGGAGTGTGTGCAAAGGAGCTGCACCCACACGTGAAGCAGGTACAGCTACAAACACGTGCTAGCTAACGCTTACATGAGGGAGGCTGGAAATGTCCGTGCAAATCCCTTGTAGGCAGCATCGAAGGCTGGAGTGGTGCTCTGCAGCCTGTGCCCCACAACACCCCAGGAGTTAGTCTATGAAATGACTGCAAAACACCCATGTGCATGTACGCATGAAGCACAGGGAAAAAGAAACCATTTTTATTTGATAGTGTGGCAACATGGTACGGGGTAATCTGTACACGGAGATTTTTTCAGAAAATCAAAACAAGTTTAACAAACAGCAGGCCAGAGCAGAGGGCTGGGACGAAGGCCACCTGAGCTCTGCTCCAGGTTCTGCCCCGATCCTGTCTCCCTGGAGCTTTTACCTGGGGGCCAGGAGACACGAGCATTGCCATTAGTGCCTCTCGACACTGTGCTTGTGTCCCACTAATGCGGCACAGAGGCCGCCGCATAGCATCACAGCCCTTCCTCGTTCACATTACTGCTGTGTCTGCCCCAGTACCAAATCTCTGAGGTTTTGTGTCTCTCTTGTCTTTGGGCCGGTGCTTTTGCTCACTGCGTGTATTTTTAGTCTGGCGTAGCATGAACAGACATGTGGCTTCTGGTTGCTGCAATGACGGATATTTTTGAATGCGTAATGTTGGGAATCTCTCTGACTAAAGAAACTCTCCATTGCTGTTGGCCAAACTCTGCCTCTGACTGAAATCTCTGCATACGACACCTTCATAACACCTCCACATTAGACCAGGTGGCCAGTCCTGGTTTCCGAGCCCAGCTCTCCCTGCGTATTTCCTGGACTGAGTGGCTGCCCCGGAATGGACGGTAAAGGGCCTCTGGTTACAAGACGCAGCACCATGTCTTTGCTGTCACTAAAGACAGGCGCATCTTCCACGGAATCCACATTCCCGACTGCTGTCCTTCTGCTCTTGGGCACTGGAGCAACCACCCAGCTGTAGCCACACTGTCTTCCAACAAGTGCCGTGAGGTGCTCAGCGAGTGAGATCTCATCCAAAAAACTTTCCGGAGAGTTGCTGGGACTGGGCCTCCTGGCTGCACTGCTCCCTTCCTCAGCTAGGAGTCCTGAATGGGACCCATTCAATGAGAGCAGATTAGGATAAGGGGAAGCATAGGGAGATGAGTACCGGTTTACAGTAAAGGTCAGAAGGGATGTGGAAGTAAGTCTCCCTGTATCTGTTCAAGATATGTAGCATCTTCTGAGAAGAACTGAAATGGGTGAAAATATCCTCCAGTGATAATATAGAGCGGCAATCAAACCCAGTGAGAAAATAAGTCTCCCTGCATCATTCTCAGTTCGTTCTCATGTCTCTGCATAGGTATCTGAGATTTCGTTTACCTCCTATTCACCTGCTGGCAACACTGTCCTGCTAATGCACTGAAAAAAAAGAAGTGGCCTAATCTCCCTCTCCTTCTCATTCATTTCTCGATCTGTTTGGCTAATCGCTTGTTCCCCTTTGCAGTTCTGCAGTACAAGCTTTGGGGCACACGCTGCTCCCCACTCCCCCGCTCCAAGCTCCTGTCCAGGGATGCTCCTCCACAGCTAGTCAGCATCCTCCCCACCTCAGGCACTCATCTGCTAGGCTGCAGCCGAGGCACAGGGCAGGAGGGGAAATACCTAAATAAAAACATTCAGAAGCTTGGAAGGAAGATGACTTTGGTGGCATGGACAAGACCAGATGGTAAGGGTGAAGCAAATCAGAGCCCAGTCCAAAATCCAGAAAACAAAGGACACTGTAAATGGATGTTGGCAGCAGCTGTCCTTCACAAGGTTTAAAATAATTTGTGAGACCTCTAGTGGCTCTAGCTACCGTCCCCAACTCAGCACTCGCCTGGACTCGTGGAGGGTGAACATGAGGCATCCAAACTCTCCCTGCCTGCACGGTCTCTCTCTCTCTCCGTCTTGTACAGGGTGCAAAAGAAGACAGTGGCCCATAACACTAAACAAACTTTGCTGCTGATGAATAGCTGTGGCTTCTTTTGGCCACATAGCACCACCGAAATCCTCTCAGGCAGAGTTGCAGGGCTCAGGCACACAATCGAGCGACTCGCTGCACACCAGCCAAGCCGTCTGTCTGCCCTGAACCTGCAGCACACCTGGGGAGGTCCCCATGGCTCGAGCTCCAGGCAGGAGTGTGAGCGAGCACACGCCGCCTCATTTGAGTAGTGTCTGAGGGCACGTGCTGGACTAGGAGGGCTCAGCTGATGTATGGTAACAGCAGCATGCACCCCTCCGCATGGGTTCCCCACTCTATAAGCCCGTGACCCTTTTTATGCTCGCTTTTATTAAGGTGGTTTGTGGGCCTCTCACAGGTGCATCTCATATAGGAGTGCAGCAAACCGCCTCTGGCTTCTCCTAGAAATCAGTTCCAGATGTACTTGAGTAGAGCTTCCCTTCAGAGGAAATACGTGTTTTCAGGTAGGGCCTAGTCTATGAAAACTCAGAATACTTCCTACACTGATGAACAAAAACCTTTATTGCAGCTATTCTTCTTTTTGACCTTTCTGTTTCCCTCCAATCCTTGAGCAGCGTACTAATATGAATAGTCTGAGTTTCTTCTTACCATCCCTGTTCACGTAAGGGTCAAAATTTCCTTTGTTGCTGAGAGCAGCTTCCCTCAATGTCTCTCTGTCCATGTACTTTGAGGCCTTTCTTCTTTCCACCTCTTCTGAGACATCCCCTCCATACCTTTCTCCCACCATGTGTTCCTGATGATTGAAATCATCCTTTGCTTCTTGTGCAAACAAAATTATTCTCTTGCTCTGTTCAGCGCTCTCCTTGACGTGTTTCTGACAATAATATCAAATACCGTAGATTTTAGATTATTTTTATGGTCTGCATGAATTTGATATTGAAACTTGATCACGTTTCATAAGCAATTCCCAAGGGCCCCACCACTCTGAGTTTTGAGCGTGCTCCACTAGCTCCGTTAATGCCATGCCAAAGCTATAGGAAAGGCTTTAAAATCCACTCCTGGCTTTGAAACTGGGACATAAAATCTGTGGTTTTCACTTCATAGCGGAAGGCCTTCCTCCCATTTGAGCTTGACTTGGCTGTCCCGTGAGGGCTGCACAGGAGGGCACTGATTTGCTGAGGGGTGCAGCTTGCCCTGTTCATCCCGGTGACAAAGGGGCATTAACACTTTTGTCTGTAGGCTTCCAGTTATCATTATTAATTGACACGATGACATCATTTGACTAGAAAAAGCCAAGCAATCTGTTTATCGGTGTCCCACACTGCCTTCCACATGTCACCAAATATCAAATGCTCCGGTTTCTTGTAGCCAGATGCGTTAACTTTTCCATTTTTCACCCTAACCACTTCCACAGTACCACTGCAATGTTAATGCAAGAATCTGTAAGTGTAAGGGCAAAGTAAAAGGAATGTGGCTTAATATCCAAGCAATTAGCACAAGGGTTATTGTGCTGAAGGCATTATTCATTTTTAATTATCTGAAGCTGCTGAAAAATTCCTAGGACTGCCTCCAATAGGGTGCATGAATCAAAGCCCACACACAGAATAGTAGCATGTTGCAAAGGCAAGAGGAGAAGCAGTTGGCCCACTTTCACACAAAGTTTCTCAGCCCTGGCCTGGGACTTCTTGCAGCAGTAGAGAGCCAGCTGCTTGCAGCTGAGACCTGTTTGTTTCTGGTGGGCATATTCCTGAGCTCACAAAAGTAAGATAATGAGGAGGAAGGAAACAGGAAACATATCTGCATGTTCAGTCGCATTGGTTAATTTGGGCCATGTTTCCTCTGATTAAAAAAAAGATAATAGCAATAATAACTTCTGGGTCGTATTTGGGGAGGGAGGGAGAGTAGGAATGGAGTTGGATTTTTCAAATAGAAGTGCCACCCCCAAGTTAAATATACTTAATGGGCATATTTTCAGGGTGTTTACTTGAACGTGTATATTGATTCACCACACTTGAAAGAACAATATACATTGGGCATGTCAGCTTCCTGCAGAGAACACAATAAATTCTATATAATTCAATAAATTGTAATCAAAAGATGAATTACAAATCTACTTTCTTCTGTCAAGGACAAGGCAAAGATGGCAATGTACAGAAACAAGGAAATAATGTTTGGGGTTTACTTTTCTAAGTTTATTGAAATTTAGTTTTCTACTTCCTCAGGATTTTTCTCTTTCAGCTGAAGGGAGGAAAGACTCCTTTGCAGCTGCTTCTTCTAGGGCCTGCCTTTGTGCAACAGATGGGCAGGACTGCGGGCTTGATGCTCAAGGCCAGATCGAGCATCACACCCCCAATATTTGTATACACTCCCTTGAACAGGATCTAATGAAAGGTCTGCTTGACATGGTGCTGAGGAGCTACTTAAGAAAATCAGCCTCTCTAGCCCTAGACGTTGCTCCTCTGAACAAGATTTGCTGGAGTTTGATTGGGGTCTGATTCCCATCTGTCTCTTGCACCACACAGTTTTCTGTGCAGGGGAACTGTCTTTGCTAGCTGAGATATTCATGTATTTTCTTCTTGGAAGATGGGCTCTTTCACATTACAGGGCTGGCTTGTCCTAGGAAGGTCTCTGAAATTGGGTGCCATTAGCAGCCCCTTCCCTGTCCCGTGATGGGGCAGAGCCAGACTCTGTTCTGATGCAGTCCTGATGCTGAGCATCATTTGGGAACTTTTGTCCACTGCGGTTTTCAGAGACCCATACATAAAGAAAGGCAATATGTTTTGTTTGTTTTAGGAATGAAAGACTTTTCCTCAAGTCTGACGGCAACAAATTCCCATCCTCCTGTGTTCCTTGGAGTTAAAATGGACACATATAATTAACCAGCTCTCTCCACTGCTCCAAGTTAACAGCCTTGCCGTGTTCCCTAACCAGCGCATTCCTTCTGATTTACATGCGTCTTGCTGTCCCCTCTGCCTCCAAGATCGTGTCAAGACATCAGAAACTGTGTATAAAAACCAAACAATTTTCATTTTGGTAACCTAAATCCTGTTGCTAAGTGGTGTAGTAAGGATGAGAGACAATTTTTCAACGTAACAGAAAGTGGACTTCAGAAAGGGATGCCAGTTTTGTACCTAACTGGGAGTGTCAGGGGCTCTGACACTTGTCGTGTGCATCTTGGGCAGAAAGGAGAAAATTTTAAGGTGTGATTTAAACAGATCAGAAAAAGTGTAACTCTCATCCTGCTTTAAATCAACGTTATTTTGATTTAACTGGAGTCAGGAATCTGAAGAAGCTAACCAAAAATATACATCCATTGGGTAATTTTCTCTGGGTTAGCAGAAGTAGTGTCATAATGTGTATAAGTAAAAAGGATGCACAGGACCCCACTAAACAACCCATGAATATTGTGAATAGAGCACAGCAGAGCGTCAGGACCATTTTCTGACCCAGTCGGTGCCAGGGTCCTGCTTACACCCAGCAAGCACAGGACCAGGGGTGACGGCGTGCAGGGAGCAGCAGGACTGGAGGCTGCTCCAGCAGCCCCACTACCACATGTGCCATTCTCTCAGGAATTACTGTGAAATACAAATAGTCCTGGGTTTGGGAAGCAGGTGGCAGCTCATCTTCCATTTAACAGTGGAAAATGACTGGTTAGGTTTTACATTTTTCCTAAACAGAAGTTTGAACAGAGTGGTGTTGTTCCAAATGTTCTGCTTACAGGAACTCTCTTAACCTCTGTTTACAAGACAAAATGTGTCCTAGCGCTGAATTTTAGAAAATGTCATGTTTTTTAATGGAACAATTTTGGGGCTTCTTTTTCAGCAAAAAGAAGTAGTTATTATGGGAAAAAATGTTGGTGTTAGGAGGGAGAAGGAGGAAGGCAGTATTTCCTTAAGCTACAGATTTTAACCAGCTTTTAAAAAAAGATTTGCTTTTCTGAACTGTTGAATGGGGTACATCTCTCTAGCATTGCAAGCCAAAAAATAAAGAGAGAAAAGGCGTTTTTTCGAAGAAAAAAACCCACTCTTCACCATTCCAGAGAAAATTGTTAGTGACAATGAGCCACAGTCTGTGAACTTAAAATTCCTTGCATTTGAAATGGTTTGATTTTTTTTTTAATGTTTTACTTCCAGCTCTGACCACCCACAAGGGAAAGGAAAAACGGACAAGAGCGTACAGCTTACACAAAAAGATTCCTGCAACAAAAGGACCCTTTATTAGCTGTACTGATTATAAGGTATCTCTTATGACAGTTTCCAGGGTATGTCCAGCACTGTAGCTTGGAGTTAAGAAGATCAGATCAACATTACCAATTCTGGGAGTAAATCTTCAACATCACTGACTGGAACTGCAGAGTCAAAACAAAAAAATACCAAATCTAAAGGCTAAGCTTTTTTTTTTTCCTTCTTACATTGAAAACAGGAAATACAGACTATTGAAGTTTTTAACATAGAAAAACGTTGCATTCTGGTGTCACCGTACTGGTAAACTTGGATTCCTAAATCACACTCCATTGCAATTCATCTGAGTGCCCTGCGCAGAAGAAATGTCATTTTCACTTGAGAAACAAGTAGATCTGCAGAAGTCTAGTAGGATTGTCCTCCGATCACTATAAAAATAGCATTATCTCTGCGTTCCTACGTGAAAAAAAATTCTACATTGATTTGCTAATATCACTTCAAATTTTAACGAAAAGCAACGAAAAGACCTGCATCAATGTTTAAGCAGGCACCTGTCTTAAGTAATAGTTTTTATTTTGAGAGAATGATTTCTATCCAAGGCTTTGTAAATCACTCTCCACTTAGGATGCCCTCATTCTGAGGTTTCTGACTTGTGCCCCTCCAGCAGGGGGTTGACTTCTCACAGCCAAAGTGGCCTAGACTTTTTAAAAAACAGACCAAGTAATAAAGCATGGATGAAAAGAATCTTGTACCCTTCTACTAATTCCCCAGTTAAGTCTTTCTCAAAGACATCTTTTTAACCAAAACTTAAGCTGTAATTCTTTCTCCTCTTTCTCTCATATCAGTCATGAATTTTTTACTATATAAAAAATTATTCTCGCGCTTGAGTTGATGACTGTGGATATTCCTACCCTGCAAGGGAACGAACTGCAGAGGTGTCTGAGCTGCTGTTGTCCGGGGTTGGCACGTCCCTACATCCATGCAGCACGGAGGGGATATTTCCAGCACAGACCTTGAAAGCACTCCAGCCTTGTATAGGAGGGGATGTGCCTGCATTTATAACCCCTCTTCTCTCAGGCAGAGCACACCAGCAGCACTCCCGGACCACTTCTGTTCCTGGGGGAACCTCACTGAGTAGCAAGGACAAGCTAGCTCAACCCGCTTGAGCAACCACTGAGCAACACTTAACTCAAGCCCGCACCACTGGGGCCAGCAGACCCTGCCTGCAGGCACAGCTTTAGCGACAGTACAGCCCACCCGCTCCACTGAGCAGCAGCTCCCCGGTGACTGGGCAAGCAGATGTTTCCGCATGGAGAGTTGAGGTTCGCTTGCATTCTTACTTTACAGGCTGCAAACCAACCCATCAAGCTTGGAGTGACCACATGCAAATTGCTGCCACCAAGGGTTCATCTCTTAGCTTATGTTTTCTTCCCCTTCTCTCAACACTGTCAATCCAGCTGGGACTGTGTCACACTCATTAGGGTGTTACATCTCTTCAGAGGAACTGAAGACCCTTCATCCTTTCAGAATGAGATGGGCTTGAAGGAATAGCATCACCAAGGCTTTTCAAGCAAGGTGGCTTGATGAGAGGTGTCAGCTCTGCAGTACCTGTGCCTTGCTCTGCTGTAAGAGCAAGGTTATGGCCTGTACAGGAAAAACTTCCATTTGTGGTGGCAAGGTATCCTTGTGGCTAACTGACAGAAGCAGAGCAGAAGCAGAGCAGAAGTGACTCCTGGTGATGCTTCTACACATACAAATGGAAGAATCTGGGAGTGAGTGTATGTGGTAAACATTAGAGTTTTCTCTCTTTTCCTCACTTTCAAACTGATCAATCTAAACAAGGCTCTAAAGAAACAAAAGACCCCACCACAAATGAGAAAATATAATACCAGAATTCCAAGCCTCTTCCTTTTTTCAGCAACACCTTTCATGGCTTTCCATGAAGTAGCTGTGCTTTGAAAGTAAACTGCTGTGGAAAATGACTGCTCTGCAACAGAAAATTTAGGTTTGAATTCCTGGGCATGGTTTGTATCACCATAAAAAAGAGGGAGAAGGGATCAGTGGTAGCTCCACTCCTCCGGCATGGGTTAAAGAAGTCTAGTTTGATATGTGATATCAAGGGATATTTCCTCATAGGCTCCAAACCAGAGAGGTTCTTGTTAAGCCCTTGGAGATGATCAGCTGCCGAGCAGTGGGAAATCCTGTCTCAGAACCTGGAAGATCCAAGGTTGAAAGTTTCATCTTTTGCTTGCGTTTAATAAGATGAGCAATACTGGTTGCTAGGCTTTGTAATATGCCAAGCACATTCTCTTCGCTTTGTTATATATGCCAGGGAAGGCCAAAGGATGAGGGTAAAATTAGGAATATTCCTCTCAGGTGATGAGGAGACTGTTTGGATGCATGGGTGGTACCCTTCGTATAAGAACAAGAGGAACTAAAGAGAAATCTCATTTTTTCCAGAGTGAACAAATAATTCATGTTATTCTAATTGAATTATTGTGCTAAAGGACAACTTGAATTGGAGCCTAAGTACCAATGATTCTTGTTTTTCTCTCCACGCACAGCATTGCTGTTTTTAAATATTATGTCCCATTTGCACTGTTAGATTTGGTAGGACTCTGCTATTTAATATTGTTATTCTCCTCCATCTCTGCCAGAAGTTTTAGGTTTTGGATACAGCGGAGCCCATCTGAACAAAAGTGTTCATAGTTCCTCATTGCTGCTCCGCTGCCCTGACTTCATTGCCTCTGGCCCTGCCTGAGACTCATGGCCTTAAGAGTTGGCAAGCTGAGAAATCAGGCCAAGGAGAACCTGAAGCTGCAGCAGTGCAAGTAGTTGCAGTCATTGTGAATTTAAGGTGGGGAAAATGAAGGGAAAAATTGCTAGGTCCAAGGAACGTCTGAGTTATGAAGTCAGTGTCACCCAAGAAAGAGATCATGGGACAATGATGCATTGTCCCACAGTCCCATGACCCATGGGACATGAGTCAAGACCAAACATCTACTGCCCCTCTTAATCATGACTCTTATATCCAAGTATGTTCTACTGAGAATTAGATCAGGAAAGTCCTACGGCTACTGTTAGATGGGCAGGTCATGCAAGGCAAGAGTAGCTCCTTCTGGACCAACTTAGGATTCTCCCTACCCCAGTCTTAGTAAGTAACAACCTATCCACCTTTAGAGTTTCGATTACATTTTTTTATTCCAAGTTCTCAGTGTTGGTAAGGATTGAGACTTGGATTAAAAATTTAAAAATTACTCCTCACACTCAAAAATAAATGTTAGTTAATACTCACTGGAAACCTGCTCAGTGGGATGGCTTCTTCAGCTCTATTGTGGGCAGATGGCCCGTATCAGAAACTGAATTCACCCAGCTTCAATGAACGTTAAAACAGTCCTTCATGGTCTAGCCAATATCTGATATCTGACAGTGCCCCAAGCTGCATGTAGAGCAAGGACAAACCCACAGCAGTACTGCAGGAGGGCACTCTCCAGCAAGGACTGCCCAAGGCAGAGGACCTGTCTTTTTAATTTGATCAGGGACACTTTTTTTTTAAACTTGCTGGAGACAGGGCTGCCTAAATACTGTGAGGAACCTGGACGTTGCAATAACCAAGGTGTGATCACACAAGAGCGTCTGCGGGCACCAGATTCCTGTGACTGCCTGCACCTCCTCTCTTGCCCGTCTGCCATTCCCACCCTGAGCACATGAAAGCATGCCATCTTCCCAAACCTCTGCTGAACATTTCATGTCGGGAAGACACACCTATCTCCCCCAAATGTTTGGTCTGCTGTATTTTACAAGGCATTAATCTTTATCACCAATGGCAGAATGTGCTTGGGATTCATACTATCTGACAGCCACTTCATCTTGCTGCACCTTCATCTTGCAGTTCATCTTGCTGTAACCTTTTCGGTGACAAGGGTATTGGGCACCTTTTCCTGCAGGTTTCCAGAGGAGCTGCCTGTGGGCTGCAAACCCATAGCTCCTCTCACTGCCACAGGTCTGTCTATCACCGTCTCTTACACCTCATATTGCTCCGTGCCAGTGGTTCCCTGGCACACAAAAGGAGTCTTTTGGTCCACGTGACATCTGGTTTAAACAGGCTGACAGCAGGCAAGTTTGTGAGTGTGTGTTTAGGTAGATGCACAGCGCAGCAACACGTCCTAATAACCACTGCAGGGAATGTGCAGTTGGACACGTGGCGGGTGCTTTGCCCACTCATGCGTTCACCACCCCACGCTCAGCACAGTTCTATTCCTCCCCTTTCCCATCCGCCGCAACCTCTGCTGCATGTTTCCTGCCCTGCTCCGCATACCCTGCGCTGCAGAGGGCATGCAACAGCCAGACCTAACACAAGGTGACAGTGCAGAGGGGCAGACTCTGCAGCTTTCACCCCGTGTAGCCCATACTTCCTCACGCAACCAAGAGTTACTTGTTCTCCTGCAGCCCCAAATGGCTTGGCACTGGCAGTACCTTCTGCCCCAGATAGAATCATAGAATCATAGAATCATTAAGGTTGGAAAAGACCTCTAAGATCATCGAGTCCAACCGTCAACCCAACACCACAGCAACCCCTCACATCCAACTATCCCGCTTGCTCCGGGGCATGCGTGCTGATGTGAGGCAGCATTCCTCCAGCCCCATCCAGAGCATGAGCTGAGAAAAGCCCTCTCCTCACTGCTGCCTGCCTGGTTCCTGTCCCGGGGACGGGGAACTCTGGGGCTCCACAAGTGTTCGGCACCTGCTGCCTGCCCCGGCTCCCAGCTGCTGCCTGGCCAGCCTTGCTCTCCCCGTTGGCTGCGGGAAGCAGCCGCTGAAAGGCGATCTGCCTGACCTGATGTGAAAGGGATTTCACTGGTGTTAGGACACTTGATGACAGGGGGGAGGGAGGATTGAAATGAACTCCTTCCATCTTTCTGATGCAAAATGAGTGCAGACACATTGCTTTAATATCTTCTTTGTAATTCATTTCCTCCAGTAAAGACTGAAGACTTGATGCTTTATGTGTCTCTGGGTTTATGCCAGCAAACTACTTGCAAACTCACCCATCTGGAATAGACAGGGGTCATTAGTAGTTCTGATCCAGCTCTTTGTATCCTCTCCAAGATGGGCATTAGCCCTCGATGAGTATTGAGAACTAACCTACTCCTCTAAGAGGTGATTTAACTGGTTTATACCACAGCCTTTACCTTTTCTTATCATTAAGACCTTGTCTTTCTTGGGCTGTGTCCTCATGTCTCGTCTGCCACCAGTAAAGAGCCATGGTTGAGTCCGTGGATAAGAAGGGTTCCTGCATAACCCCACAGTAACAAATCTTAGCTGCTGCTCACAGTGGGCAGCATCAACGCCTGTAGTTACAGGCTTACCAAGATCTCTGCAATGAGGGAGGAAACTGCTTGGGCTGGGAGGAGGGTCAGTTTTGCTTGAAATGTGCCAGCCAGATCTCACCTCCAGAGGGAAACACAAAGACCAAGGCTCAGGAATTGCCAGGGCTCCTTTGCAGAGCCTCCTTCCCAGACATTTTATGGGGCTGGGATCACACCCAAACCTGAAAAATCCTTGGGGCCAGCATATATCTTAGAGGGAATGAGTAACAGCCTAAGACCCTCTCTAAGGGATTGCCCACATAGCGAAAAGCCTGCTTGCACCATGCTCCTTGCTGTCCAAGTCCCCCCTGTCAGACGAATCCCTTCCTACCACGAGCAGAGGACAAGGCTGCTGCATCTTCCGCGCTCTTGATGTTGCCGCTAAGCAGTGCGGATGGGTGACCACAGCATGCCAAGTTTTCTCCCAGACTTTGTTCCTGCTATGTGATTCAGTCAGGCATATTCCCTGTTTAATGTAAATTATGTTTGGAGTTTATTTGTGTTCGGGAGTCTGAGGCCTTTGGGCGAGAGACTCCTGTAGATGAAAGTCTATTATTAGTGTTTGTAATATTAAATAACACCTGTAAGCATTATGTAGTGTCAGCACATTTGTCCCTGCAGGGGAAGGAGACTTGGTTGTTGCATCCCAGAGCCAGTGCCATCTGGTTTGGTACTTACTCAGTGTGGAAAATACAAAGACTGCAAGTTTTCCATTAGAGGCTTACTGACACTAGACTCCATTTAGGAGTCAGTCTTAGTAAATTGAATTTATTTGGAAATATACACGGCCTCTGAATCAGCTCAGACTGTCTTTTAACTGCATGTTTCTGCGCTATGTATGTTGATGGAAACATTTAACCCATTTAACTTGGAGTGTTTTCTCCAAGGCCTGCTGAAATTGCAGCTCCAAATGCCTGTTCATCAGTGAGGATACACCATGCCCAGGGCTGACAGACAGCCTTTCCCTAAAGAATCTTCTTCTGAAATAAAACTTGGGCTGAGAAAGAAATGTTTTCTGAGGTCAAGAAATGTATTGGACCAGATAAGGTCTCCGGTTGTCAAAGAACACTGCAATCTTTGCAAGGTAGCATTGCCAAATATTGCAAGTTTTGCATATCCTGAACAGAAGTGATTACCAGAGAATCCCAGACAGCTCTTACAGCATTAAAGTTGCTACTTTTTTTTTTTTTTTTGGAGGATGGTGACGGTTATCTTGATTTGAAGACTCTGCTCACAGCTCCTTAATCACATGGTTATGGATGTCAGTATTTTAACTGCTCTGTCCCTTACCAGGCGGATCAGCATCATTACCTCTATCTTACCAATACCTTATCAGGCCGTCCCAAGGCCTGATGGTTAGTACGTGACAAAGCCCAGAACAAAACTGTAATGTTCTCATTTACAGACCTCTTTGTGACTTACAAGACTAAGAAATGGCCTTATAGTTAATGCACCCACTACGCTCCTTATACAGCCTAGAAATTGCTCCAAAGTCATGTGGTTGGGTGGATTTTTCTATTTTGTTCTTGGCAATACAAACAGTTATTTAAGATTGTGTTGCAGTGAGAAATGGTTCTGTTTTCGGTTACCTGTCAAGCTGTAACTCAAGCTTTGGAGTTTTTAATTTTTCTCCTGGATCCACTGGTGGAATCATAAGCTGCTCCAGTAGACTTGAATGCTGCCTTCTAATGCCATCCTTATGCAAGGTTGTTGCAGAAGAAATGGAAGCTGTCAGTCTTGGCAGTTCTAAAAACAAACCAGGCTTTGATTCACATGGAAAATGTTCTTGTCAATAACTTTCCTTCATACCTACTGCAGCCCTTCCCTTTAAGGCATAAGCCAAGTTCAGCCACAGTATAAGACTGCTAAAGTCAATTCATGGCAATGAATTCACACCTATTTGCAAAATTGATGACATGGTTTCTCTTTGTCTACTCAGTGGTTCCCACTGTGAAAAAGGCAAATTGTCTGACAGCTCATCAGTCCTAAGGGGTTGGGCAACATGATCCATCTTGTAGCTATTTGCTGAGATACAGCAAGGACTTTCCTTCCTTCACCATACAGTCTCCTTCAATGGGTTGCTGAGACTCCATAATGGTCAAGTTACTGTAAGTTAATGTGTTTTCTTGTGGGCATGTAATTGGCTAGAAAGTGCAGAGTTAGTAGTCCTAACTGAACTAATGAACCTGGTTAACTATGATCTAACACATCACATTGTATCTCCAACTAAATCTGTCTCAAAACATCAAATTTCCCAATCAAGCTGTTATTCTGGTACCTGTTATTAAAGCATCTCACTGTTTGAATGTCAGTGTTGCTATGTAATTATCTCTGTTGCCATTTTAAAATTCTTTCTGGTGAAGATTTGTCTTGTACTGGAGGTAGAAGTGAATGACACGAAAGGCTTTTTGTGCCACAGCTTAGATGGGATACTGCGATCTCTAGGTTGTCAACCCTGCAAAAATATCCTTGTTGATTGTAGAAGGAGGTGTTTGGTAGCACTGGTAACCTCACTTCCAACCATGTCACAGAGACCAGAGTTTTTGACTAAAACAGTTACGTCTTCTTGTATTCTGATTTTTCCACCAGGTTGGCTTGCAGGATGGAATAGGTGACCTTTGTAAAATCAGTCTTCTTTAAGAAGAACAGCTGTAAAGTCTATTTTGCTGCTCTGACCATTCCCATCTCTTTGAATGGACTAACACATGGCCTTCATTTTCATTAATGGTGACACACGTGGCACAGTGGATGGATGCGGGGGGTGGGAGGGGGGGGGGCGGGATTCTGTTTCTTATTCGCATCCTTTTTATGCCTTTTGCCTTACAGAGAGAAACTCCCAAGAAAAAAACCAGCAGTTCTTTCACTGGCCTTTTTTAGCAGACAGTTGCAGGAGAGAAAGAATGAATGAAATGCCAGATTAGACCACTGGTGTTCATTACCAGATTCAGCGACAACCACTACCTTTTCCTTCCAAAGGAAGCTTAAACATCACACAAAGCACCTGTCTAATTGTACAGTAACGTACAGAAATGATCTGTGGTGGAAATCTCTTCCTGACCCTCACATGTTTGGCTTTATGCCATGGAGCATCAGATTTGCTTATCCTAAATATAACCAAATGCTAGTTATATATTTATTTAGCATTTTTTTAAAAACCATTTACCGCATTTGACTTGCAACTTTCTGTGGTTGGGATTTCCACAGTCTGACTGTAAATGGAGGTTTTTGTAAACCTCAGTTTGGATATGGAATTTATCAGCTGAAGATGATTTGGGATGAGGAATCGCGTTCGGCAGTGGAAAGTAAAGAAAAATGCTGAGTGTAAGAGAAACTTTCATCAAGATACTCCATATGAATACTTGTTTGAACATTTCTTTAAGTGAGTTGGCTCAAAGAACTAAGTTACATTTTGGCTAAAAAATACCATTTTTCTCAAAAAAAAAACCCAACAAAAAGAATTGTAATATCATCAGAGTATCATTAGTCTGGGCCGTATTTGCTGAAGAAGTCTGTGCACCACTGCACATGACGGACCAAAGAACCTTGTGATCTGGCCAGCTGCAAGCCGCATGCAGCATCGTGTGGCGGCAGGAGCCATGTGCCTGTAGCCATCGGCAGGCTGACCGGCTGTGTCTAGCACATGACTTTTTGGCCCACAAAGAAACCACGGTGTTGCTGTGCTGGGAATGCCTGATAGCCCTCTGAAAGGGGGAATGGGAGGTTGGTCAGGGTAGGTGTGAGCTGAAACTTCCCTAGTTGTCTTCCCCATCTCCCTTCCCCTCCCTAGTAAATTTGCCTCTACCCAAGCAAAAAGCAGTTGGAAAACATCAACAGGATGATTTTGTGTTGAACAACTTGTTCAGCTCCATCTCAGATCTCACCCTCATTCTCTTCACAGCACCATGGATGGTCATATTTTCTAGGAGAGGAATCAGGACATGCCAGTAACTGGCACAGGACAAGTGCCAGTCAGGTGAGGTGACCATCAGGATCACGGAAGGCAAGCTTGTTTTACCTCTGACTGCAGTTCATCAGAGAGGAGAGACTTGTGAAAAAAAGACGTGTAATGCATTTGCAAAGTGTAATTGGAATGGCAGGGTTTCAGACCCTGGTCTACAATTTCAAGCTGACTTCAAACAACCTCCACATTTTTGTATGCCTAAGTTGTCAGACAGAGTTAATATTAGACACTTAGAAGCCCAATAGGATGTAGAGTCTGTGCACGTATGTGCGTAGATTTACTTGTTTTAAAATGGGACAGAGGGAAATTTTGCAAATTTCAAATCTGGAGAAAACATGGGGCCAACCTTGGGCTCCCCTGTGAGCCAGCAGTGCTCCATACAATGGTGCACATTCTGTGAGAGAGACATCCAAAAGCACTGGCCCCATGACTTCCTCTCCACCGGCCGCAGGAGCCGCAGGCTGAGAACAGGGATACACCCAAACAGAATCTACTGGGAAAAACACAGTCTCACTCTAACTTGCAACAAACTAAATTCTGCAAAATTAAGGTATATTCGGTTGGTGGGGGAAGCTACCTCATTCTTCAAGAGGCCCTAGAGGGTATCCAAAACTATAGGTAGATCTGCATTGGTGGAAGAGCCCATGGCCTTGGGCATAATTGCAGGGTGATACTAACCCCACTCAAGCAGTTCCTCAGCAGTTGGTTTCCTTCTCTTCTTATCTTGATTATGGCAGGGCCAGAGACCCCAGTCAATGCTGTATTTGTGAAGCAAGCACTCTCCCTGCACTCAGCAAATTCTTTAAATAAGCCTGAAGAAAAGCTCTGTGGGAAGAGGGAAAGGGAACACTATGTATCCTATTCCATTCAAGTACAGCCAGGAGAAAGCAGAGGGAAAGAAGACCTTAAGAAGTCATCTAGTCTGTCCTCCTGCCCGAAGGCAGTGGGTACCATCTCTTAATTTGATACATAATGAACAGAAGTGAAATGGGCTGAAAGATTTTTTTCTCCCACCAGGACTTACCAAAAAAATGTTAGTTTTCACTTCATGTGGTTTAAAACTGACTTAGGCTTCTTCATTTCAAATTGTTAATGTATTTTGTTGATCAAAATCACCAGTCATTTTCATTTTAAAATAATAGCATATCAAAAGACAATTTTTCATCCTCAAAAGTCAAATTAAAAAGATCAATCTTCATTCACTTTCATACAAAGCTTTTAACCAATAAAGTGAAAAATAGTTACTTTGCCTTTTTCTGTATATTATATCTAAGCTCAGCCCTTTCCTGTTTCTGTTTACAATTGCCCCTAGCTGGGTTTTTGGAAAGATTTTTCTTTTTCTTTTATAAACTCATCTCTTGCTATTTTACTCTTGTACAGTGGTATTTTTCTATATAGTTAATTTGTGCCTTTCATGTATCTTAATTTCATTGCATTTTCATGTCTTTCTTTTCTATTTGTATTTAAACTGGTTTAAAGTTTCTGCCCTCTTTAATTCCTTAACTTGTGCCATTTTATTGCCATCATTAAGTAGCTGTCCCTAGGCAGCAGCAATGAAAATGCAAGCTTTCCCATCACATTCACTTATCTCCTTCTTGCTGGAATTAAGATTAATTATGGTTGTCAGTGCATAACTAAAATCACAAATGTCAATTTCCCCTTTTCACGTTTTTCGCTGTCAGAATAAATTGCATAATCATCACTTAATACCAAGCTCTTGTTTCCCTAATAATACACTGAAGCCAAAGGTTTACCAAAGGGAGCCCAAGGAAAACACACGAAACCCGAGAGGGTAAACACGACGTGGGAAAGCACGGCCGCGATAAGGCTGGTCCCACAGCTGGAGTGAAACCTCGCAGGGACCCTGGAGCTTAGACTGCGCCGGCAGTTGCCCCCACGGGCCACGGCGGTGGGCTTTGCTCCAGGGGCAGTGATTGCTTGGAGAATGAATGTGCTGGGACCTGGCCTGTGGGACTCCTCTCCCCAGAAAAACGACCAGCAATCGAGGCCAGAACATTCCCCAGAAGCTCAGGGTTAATCAGGTCTTTGCTGGGGAGGGGTCCTGCAGGTCCAGAAAGAGAGCCGGGCTGGAAATGACTGACAGCAGCTCAGCCACATCCAACATCTGCGACGTGAGCAGTTCATGGGAGACCCCCTTTGAATGCTTGCTGTCCACCACCTTCCCAACATCGTGGTGTGCCTCCCACGAGATTTGGTCTCCTGCGGGGTTTTGTCACTTTGGATTTGACCAAGTTAAAACATATCTGGAACGGACTGCTCCGTCAATCTGTCCTGTTCATGCGGCTCATTTTCTTGCCATATAAATTCACCTCTTTAAGCATGTAGCTAGCTCATGCCCCAAGGATGTAACAGAGAAGCTTATTTCCAGGTTAGGGTCTCGGAAATGACATCAACGTACAATCCACTTTGTTGCCCTAAACCCTTTCCTGATCCCGATCTCATCTTATGTATGGATGTCAACGCTGCAAATCACATAGTAGCTGTCCCCACAATCTATCTTTGTGCTATTTTTTAGAAGATCCTGCTTCTCCGTGTTTTCTGTCTTGGCAACATTAGACAAAATTTTTAAAAAGTCTGTGTACCCATGGCCTTTAATAGAGGGCGGCTGGTGAAGAGGCTGCACCCTGTACCTTCGCTGCATGTCCTTCTTAGGTACCATCTCCCCCTCAGAGGAGTTTTTCTCTTTCCTCTGATCTTCCAGAAGGAACCCTCAGAAAAGTCATCTCCAGGTGTGGGTGCCTGCAGTTGGGTGATAACTGTCTCTGCTTCAAACAAACTGAAATGCAGTCTTTTCTTTTTGCCTCCCTTCTTTTTTTTAAACTTTGAAAATTTACAATTAAAAGAAATTTTAAAAAAATTTCAAAGAGAAAACTCTTTCTTTTATGAAAAGTCAGTATTTTAGCTTCCAGCTCTTAAGCTGGAGTGCATACTCAAAACTTGACTCATATTTGTTAATCCTTTCATTCTCCTAAAGCTGCCTAAGCAAATTTACCATTTGCCAAAAAAAAGGAAAAAAAAAGTTCAATTCTAAATCAAATTCATTCAGAGTTCAGCGCTACAAAGTGAAAGAAATATATGACTTCTGACCTGGTATATCAATAGTAGGCTTGTGTGCAAACCAGAATGAAAATACCACTGTAGTCAAGGCACTTTGTTAAAGTTACTGTTTCCTTTCCATTTCACTGGTTTGAAGGGATTTTTTTTAATCAATTGTCATTTCCCCTTGTCTATTTTTTAGGTTGGTTTTTTTTTTTAATTGTTGTCCACTGGCTTGAGAAGCTGTTTGCTCAAAGTGCCTAATTTCAGGAACTATATGCAGGGATTTGTACATGTACTTACAGATGCCAGTTGTTTGAAAAACTGGCCCTGTAATGGGACTTCACTCAGCTTCTGAAATTTGGGAAGCTTTTTGAGATCCAGAGCACAGGAACCCTCTGAAATTCACTGTCCACAGAAGGAGAACCTGTCCTCCAGGGCAGATATGCAGAGTGAAGGAACCAGAGCAGGGCAGCCGGTGGGGTATTTGCAGGAGGGACTGGGACCTTCTGGAGGTGCTGCAGCAATGGGAATGCGTGGGTCTGGCCCATGCCTCTCGCCTGGCTGTAGCAAGGCATCCTGCAGGACCTCAGCTTGCGGGGTGACCACCCTGAGAGAGTCTGGCTAAATTGCTGCACGTTAGTTTGCATGCAGAAAAAAATGATGCCTTGTAAAATTAGATACTTAAGACTCTTAAACGCAGTCCAGTGTCATGCTTGGCTTCTGCAGGTGTGATGGCTTTTCTTCAGAGACAAAGGACAAGGGAGCCCTTAGCCGAGGTAGCGGGTGCCAGATGCCCTGTTTTCTTTCTGATTTGGCTCCTTTGGCTTGGTCCCAGCCCCTTGTGAATTGGTCTGGGAAGCTGGTATGTGGAAAGAGGGAGGGAGAAGAGCTAGGATGACATTTTGCAGTGCGTGTGCTAGCTTTGACTGCCAGCTCTCTGCTTTCCCACAGACAGTGCTCTCCGCAAACCCTTCTCCCCAGTCTCCTAATCCTCCAGCCCAGTCTGAGGGCTGTGGTGTAGCAGTGGCACCAGCAGCGGTAAGACTGGGGAGCCGAGTGTTTCCATCCCACTCTCCAGCAAGCTGAGCTGCCTCTCTCCCAGCCCCCCATCTGCCCCACAGCCCACCAAGCATACCCTTGTGATTAATGGCAATGGTCAGAGATAAATGACTGACTGACTCCAGCGTCGGAGGAGCAGATCATGGAATTATTTGAACAGAGGCAGCAAATCAAACAGTGTAACTTTATTTGGCTTGACGTATTTCCTATGGCTTCACTTGATAGAAAGCTGTATGCATGCTTTTGGGCACGTGCCTACTGGCTGCAGTGCCAAGATAGAGAGGGAACCCAGAAAGGACGCGCTCTGTCTTCTGCATTGTGTCCGAAGTACCAAGCTGCCGAGATGAAAAAGGGCCACGTGGGAGCTACATCCCGCTGCTCCTCTCTGGGGTTTGGCTGGGGCTCGGGGGCAGCAAAAGCCCAATGTTACTTCTCCCCTTTAAAACGGCAGTGGGTTTGGGACGAGAGAGGTACGGTGAAGGGAGCAAGCAGCAGAAGATGGGTTATTTTTACTCTCCTAATGAACTACTTCCCCAAGCAGGCTTGTCTAAGGGAATCATGGGTTACTGAAGCCAAACCTCCCTCCCATCATTCTCTTACTTGGGTCACATATTTGAGTAATGTAATTCTTGTTTTGATTTATTATTTTCTTTTTTTTAAAAAGCTTTTCTTTTTTAATGCTGTCAATTTACAGCCCTGCCAAAGACTTCATAACAATGAATCCGTCAATAGCCTACAGATCTTCTCACACTTCCCACCAGAAGCCCTTTAAACATTTGCGATATGTGAAATTGTGATAATTAGCGGTTTGCCCCTTCTTGGATGATGTCATGTTCACTGACTGATGCAGTAAGAGCTGCTCAGCAGGGTATCTCTCCAACTAGTGAGGAATAGTTTTCTATCTATAGGAAGCATAATGTGCACTATCATCCTCTGCACTGAGAGACAGATCAAGGCCTGGGACAGAGTGCTGTACTTTCCCAACAAGTGAGCAATACGACATGAATCAAAACAGAGAAAATCAGCGCTTTAATTTGCAAAATTACTTGCAAACCAGTTCTAGTATTTGTGACTGGCTCCGTTAATTAAAGAAACAACCCAGCATGAATGCTAATCCTATTTCTACTCAATACAAAAGTTAAATGGTTTGTTTTTTCATACAGCCCATCGATGGCACTACAGAGGAGCTCTGATTCCTGGATCTCAGCTTTAACCACTGGATAGATGGCCTCTGTAAGGCTGAGGGCAGTGCCAAGCAGCAAACAGCAAGGGTTACAGACACGCGGCATAGTAGCCACAAGAGCCGAGCTAGCAGGATATAAGGCCTCCAGTGCTGCCAGCTTGTGTGGACAGTTTTATGTGCCGTTTCTCTGCCTCCTGCTTCATAGGCGGGATAAACGACGTGTGAGAGGAGCCAAGAACACATTTTATATGAACATCATGTACTGTAGGAAACTTGTCTCTGCCATCTTCCAGCCCTGGTTTCTTTTATAAGAAATTAGCCATTCAAGAAAATTCCAGCTTCTCTCTTGTTTGTATTTCCTAATTGTGTCAAGATCCATATGAAGAGCTCATTAATAGATTGAAGGAGCACAACGGCTGCAGCACATATTCAGGGGGGAGGCAGACGACTTCAGAGAGACGTGAGCTGATGCCACCCCAGTGGAGCTGTGGGGACCTTCCCCAGCCGGGACACCGGGCCGGCGTGCCCGGTCGTGCCCTGGGCCCAGCCGGTGGCTCCCCGCGGCCCTTCACTCCTTTTCCAGGCAGGTAGCTTTCTCCTCCTTTGCAACTGAGAGTTGTAATGTCTGGCTCTGTCCTTCCTAGGCCCCGACCTCTTTGGGCTACGCATTTCGGTGGCCACAGATGCGCTCACGTGCTCTTCAGCCTTTGCTTCCCCGGAACCGAACTTCTTCTGTGCTACCCCTTGCTCCTGGGCCTTCTCCTTATTCGTGGAAAAGGGCTTCCTATGCTGAGCACATTTTTTTTTGAAAGCCTTTTTTTTTGAGGGCCTTTTCTTGTACGGATGAGCTAAACACAAGGGAAAATATACATTTTTGTCATTTCAGAGTCACAGTTTTCTGTTTAGGAATGAGGGCTTTTACTGGTGTGTATTGATGTATTCAATATGATGCTTCATTCAATACGGGCACTAAAAAAACCTGTCCTGTTTTGTCTGAGGAGATACCAGAGAGATATTAAACCTTGAATTAGCTTTTTTTTGCCTGGAGCTAAATCAGTTCCAGACTCTATTAATTTGAGCAAGTGCCCTTGGTCCCATTGCCTGG
>NW_009215017.1:35658-35980 GCF_000690835.1 Fulmarus glacialis
GAGCTCGCCGAGGCTGGGAGAGACGCCTGACTCGGGAGCTGCAACACGAGGGGGGATTAAGTGCAGCCCCACCGTGTTGTGTTAGGCTCTGCGGGCGGGGGCCTGAGGGGAGTCCCTCCCGGGGTGCGCGCGTGGCCCCTCGGGAAGGGGAGCGGGGCAAAATGGGGGGTGAACAGTTCAGAGAGATTATGAACCAAAAGATAAATAAACACACACCCCCCCAAGCTTTGAGGACGGCGAAGGTTTAGCTGTGTGCATTGGGATGGCAGAAGAGGGAAAGCGGGACTGGGGGTCCCGAGCAAGGGCGGGCAGGGCTGAAAGC
>NW_009215017.1:36103-36793 GCF_000690835.1 Fulmarus glacialis
GGAACTGCCATGGCTCTGAGGGTGAGCGATTGGTGCCTCTGCTCACACAGGGATAGTGCTGAAAACGTCTTTGCCACCTCAGCGGGGGGAAGCGTCCCCTCGAGAGGAGGTGGTGGGGAGGCAGCGGAGTCTGCAGCTGGTCCCGGTGGCACAGGACCTGTCCCCCAGAGCCATGCGTTGGGGCTAATCCCTGTGCCTGGGCTGAGGCACAAGCGTAAGAGCGTTAGGCCTGGGCGGCAGCATGGAGGAGTTCCCCTGAATAAACCGGCCTGCTCAGCTCATAACCCAAACAGGATTTGGTGTCAGAAATGAGAGCCTTGTGGAAGACGCTCCGGCTGTCACGGCTCCCGAGAGGGGAGCTCTCCTCCTCCAGCAGGATCGTGCCCCGTGAAACCTTCAGCCTTCCCCTCAAGGCATGCCGATGAGAGAAACAGGGCATGCACTTTGGCTGCAGAAGGGTTTCCTGGTGGTGTGCTGGGCCCAGGCTTCGGCTCCAGGAGTGCCACGGTCCAGGAGGTGAACGTTAAATCGGCACCAGGAGTAATTTTGGCTTCCTCGGGACTTCGTTCCCCTGTGATCCTCCCTCCCCACCCTCCAGCGCCCTGTGGAATTGGGCCAAAGCTGGGGGCCCAGCGCTAGAAGTGGCCTCAGGCGCACAGAGCACTGGACGGGGCTTGCCAGCCGGGCCTG
>NW_009215017.1:36805-37845 GCF_000690835.1 Fulmarus glacialis
TCCCCATGTCCTGGTGCTGCAACGTGACAAGAAGAAGCTGAATCTGGCACAGCCTCCAGCCCCCTTGGTGCCGCCATTTCTTTTTCCTCAGATGAGAAACAAAGATAAGAGATCTGGCACCGCTGGCACACAGGTGGGCTGATGCTTTGCCCGTCGTGATGCTTGAAAGGAGGCACCACTTTCTCCCACATTTGAGCCTACCCCACCACGGATGCCCTCCATCAGACATGTGATAAATCTGCAATTAATAAACATCAGGCTGAGGAATGAAAACGTTATTTATTGGCAAAAAAATTAAGCTTGCCCCTCATCAAGAGCAGGGGGGGAGAAGGAAGGCGGAGGCTGAGGGGAGAGAGGGGAGGAAGCGAGTACGCCGGGAGCGCAGGAAGGAGGGAGAGAGGGGACAGGCGATGGGAATGGGAGAAGGAAGAGGCGGGAAGGGGCAGCGGGAGGGGGTGAGACACAGGCACGAAGGGACGGATACTGAGGAGGACAAAGAGCGGGGTGGGGTAGACGGAGGGAACAGCATGAATGTGTTTGTCTGCAGAAGAATACATGCTAATTCTTGTAATATGCCAGTCCCTTAAATCACCGCCGTGGGAGGGGAGCCGTCCAAGGCTGGGGAGCCCTGCGCGCTCCGGGTGACAGGCCCGTGGTCTTTCCTCAGCAAGAGACTGAGCAGAGACGGGATATCTTGCATCGCTGCGCCTCCTCTGAGGGCTAACATTTCTCTCCTTCTTTCTTTTCTTTCTTGTCTTAAACTTGAGAAAATCAAAAAAGAAAGCAAGTAAAACAAAAGCCCCTTCGCCTTAATTAAATTACTCAGCCGCCCTCTGGGGTTGACACTGGGGATACATGAGGCTTTTGTGTAATATCTGGAGGAATTCTCTCGCTGCCCCCCACCTCCCTCTGCCCCGTCCCGGGGACAGGCGGGAGGATTTCAAAGGGGAAGGGAAAGGAAGGGGGAGGGGGATAAGCTAATAGGGATGGGAATTATTCTGTGATGGCTGGAGGGATAAGAGAAAAAAGGGAAGGAAAGT
>NW_009215017.1:37932-38141 GCF_000690835.1 Fulmarus glacialis
CAAAGTTCAGGGCACGGGGAAAGCTGCATAAATATGAAGCCTTTATCGGGGGGCTAATCCCGCTGCTGCAGGACGTGCCTGCCCACTCTGGGCGCAGCGTGATGAGGCAAGGCGAGCTCCCTGAGGATGCCAACAGCAGGCCCGGGCTCGGGGCAGCCTGGCCCCACTGTGCCAGCGGCAGCCACGCAGGGGCAGCTGCCAGGGCGGGC
>NW_009215017.1:38172-45631 GCF_000690835.1 Fulmarus glacialis
AGCAGGGACAGTGCAGGCGGCCGAGCCAGGCCATCCTGCAGACTCCCAGCACCACCACTCCACGTCCCCTGCAGCGAGCTCCCCGGGTCCAGCCAGAGGGTCACCAGTGGGGAAACCAGCTTCCACGAGCAGGGGGCTTCACTCAGAGAGGGCACTGATGTTTTTATCCGTACGTCCCCCAACCCTGTGCAGAGCAGATCCAGGAGATGCTGTGGCAAACGCGTGGGTGGTTATTGCTGTCCTGCCAGCAGAATTATTTTCACGCTGCTGCCATCAGTGGACTTGTTTGAGAGCTGTGGTTTTCCTCCCCGAAACCTCCCACTGGCAAGATCCTACATTTTCCCCTCTGAAAATTGGGTGAAATGAGCTTTGTTTTGCACCCTCAGTTTGGCCTTGGGTCAAGAGAAACCCATATCTGTTGCTTGAAAGGGGAAGGCACTCTTCACATCAGGCGTAGCCTGCAAAGGTAGCTGAGCCCGTGCGGGACTTGCTGGATCCCTTCTGCCATCTCCCCCACACACCCCAGCATTGCACTGCCCAGGGCCCAGAGTCCCAGCATCAGGCTTGATCGGTGGCTTTTGGAGAGGTGACTGTGCCGTCTGGGGCTGGGGTGTGTAACCCATAAACAAGCCATGCAAACAGAAGGCGCGGAGACTGCATACCAGCTCCCTTTAGCTTACTGTTGGGAAGGAATATTTCTGGGAACAAAGAACATCTGGGCTGTAAGCTGAACTGGGCTTTATATGATGAAGCTTGTAATACTGTCCCATCTGGAGAGCAGCTCCAGTGAGCTCTGTGGGGAGATAAGAGGCAGAGTCAACCATAAATCCACTCCTTTAAGCATGACAAGTGTGTGTCTCATATTCCAAAGAGAGGAGGGGGAAAAGTAAGTGGAAACATTTTTCTCTGTGCTGAACACACACAGAGCTAAAAAAAGGCCTGGCCCGCTGTAGTGTGATGGGAGGCTGGTAAGCATGGAGCACCCCCAGGGTGCCAACAAGAACGGTCGAAGGCTTTTCCTGCAGTGACAGCTTCATTCCCCAGTGACAGCCGGGCCTGGCAAGGAAGCGCGGGAGCTGGGAGATGCTGCCACACGCGCAAAGCCCCTGCGTAGCTGGAGCTGGAGGCAACTGCCACCGGGGCAGGAGAAGGGCCCAAAACTTTGGGACTTCCACCTCGGTGGAGAAATTGGCTTCCCACTTCTCAGAGCTTCTCTGCTGTTTATTGCTAACCATGATTTATGACATTAATAACAACAGCCTTACAGCTGTGGAAGGGCCAGGTGAGGAATCAGGCTGTGGGCGTTGGGGAATAGTATCACTGCTAGGAGGAAAAAAAAAAAGGTGAATTATTTCCCCAAGTGAGCTATCGAGGTTCAAATGAGCTCTTGCAGTTGCGCCCAATGGACTGGCAGCACGTTTCAAATATGCACCTTGCAGATGGCGTGCGAGGCGTACGGTCCTGGCGAAGCTCCCCGCGGCGGTCTGCCTCCCCCGCAGCAATGCAGCCCCGTGCTCAGGCCACCCAGGTAACCCATGTCTGGTGAGCACCTGTGTCAGCCAGCTTGGAGGAAGGTATAAATACACCCTCATGTTTATCTAGGATTTCCCACTTACAGCCTTCGGCTTTCAAATAGCCACCCACTCCAGCAGGCCAAGCAGGCAGCATCCTTGCTTCTGTCCTCCAAATTTCTCCTCTAATTCTTTTTTCCCTGCTTGCTTCCTACAGTTTTCTAGCCTGTGTTGATTGATTACAGTATTTGGAGGAGTGAGTCTCTCTACAAGCTCTTTTTGCTGTCTTTAAAGTAGTAGGTGGCTTTAATCCACATCCAGATCTCTTGCCGACAGACTGTCACTGTTCATAAGGAATAATAATTTGCAGGGCTGCAAAACAGCACATGGCACGGCACAGAGCTGAACTGCCCTGCTCTCTGCACCAAGGAGCTTCCCATCAGAAAACACCGGAGACAGGACTGACTGGGATGGTGGAGGCCGAAACAAGGGGTGAAAGTAGGAGGAGGAATGCCTGGGGCTGGGGTAGGCACTGGTGTGCTGCTCCTTCTACAGCCTGTGTCAGGAAGGGACAGTCCCCTCTTATCCAGGGGCTGGTTGGGGCACACAGGGAGCAAGATGGGTTGCCAGCATTCGAAAAAGAAAATATCACAAGGGAGGGGCTGCGAGGGAGGATTATCCTCCAGAAGTTAGAGGTGGGAGCTGGGGCAGAGATATGAAAGATGTCACAGGGGACTGTATCGTGCTGATCCCTTTTGTGCCTTGGTGCACATTGTCTCTGTGCCATTCATTAAAGGAAAATCATCTAGGTATGCCTGGGCCCGACAGGGAATGGAAACCTCTCAGCTTTCATGTCTGCCTGAAGTGAAATCCCTTATTTATTTACGTCCCAGTGTGTGCTGTCTGGATCTTGCACCCCAAGTTGACAATAAGTCAAGCACCACTTAACTTGGCATTTAGTTGCTAAAATGTAAGCAGGGATTAGCACAAAATGAGATTTGTCCTGGCTGGTGGCAGAGGTGTGATTTTCATTCAGTATTCCCTAAACTATATTTTCCTGTAGAAAAAAAATAAAGACAGGGAAGGGAAAAATGAGGAAACATACTTCTTCCCTCTAGAATGTTGTCCTTGTCTGATCCATACCCCACCTCAGCCCTTCCTTCTGCCATGTCTCCCCCAGCCTGTGGCAAAAACATCAAAGATATTTGTTGGAGCTGGCATGTGTGTGTGTGTGTAAAAGAGAGAGGGAGACTGTTTTAGATACAGATTATTTATTAGAGGTTTAATATTGCTCCATATAGAAATTACATGGAACAGCATTCAGACGTGCCATTAAAATTTACTGCTTCTTGCTATTTTAAAACCCACATAATCATTTCAAGTAACACTGATTAACGTCTTGCAAGAAACGAAAAAAAACCCAACAACCACGTCAACTCAGGCATCACCACAGTGTCTCCACCTAATAGCTGCTTTATTAACACGAGTCTGGAAGCAGGAAAAAATTTATTTATTTTCCATTTACACATCACTTTTCTGTTAGGTTTCTTTTCTAAAACACTTGCTCGATGACCACTCCCTTCTCAGTGGACTGCCTGACTGTATGGCATTTAATGTTTCACTCATATAAACACGTTCATTTCCCCAAAGGTGCAGGTTTTTTTCCTTTATAAACTTGACTTCTGTATTTTCTTTTTAACTTGCTCTCTCTGGAGTGAATATGCATGAATGCGCATATGTTCAAATGCATGCACATGAAACACACACTCTGTCTCCCTCTTCCCTTTCTCTTTCTTATATTTACATGATTGTACCTCCTCCCAGCACTCCTTTATTTTATATGCACACCTATACATATGTTCATATATACAAGTGCATGTGAAGAACTTGCAGTTTCTAAACCAAGCTGGACTCTTCATTGTCCATGCCTTTAAACCCAGAAAACCAGGATAATTTTTACAAACTTCTTCAGGTTAGGATTTTTTGGCTGTTTTATTTGTGATTTTGCAGATGAATGGATAAGAAGGCAGGAAATATCTATATTGGGCTACATGGTAAATGTATATTTGCTACAACTATTGATCCTGTTGCTCAAAATAGATTCCTTGGGAGCAACACTCAGTCTCCTGAAAATATACTTAGGACATGCTGGGCTGAAGTCCTTTGGTAGGGCCAAGTGAGAAGACCTTGTTTATGTGATGCGATTAGCCCTGAAACTCAGGAAAAGGCAGAGATGGTGGTGGCTTTGAAAAACACTCTGAAGGCCAGCTTTGTCATCCGCATGATTAATACGTCATGTGTGGGTCTTTATGAAGAGCTAATGGTGACCTGGAGATTGTGGGTTTGATAAGGTGGATGCATGATGGCCGCATCTTAAAATATATGGTTTACTGGCATTGCGCCAGGAAGGAAAATGTTGTAATGTACTCCTGCCAGATAAACACTGGGGTTTTTTCACATGCATTCTGTCAATCTTAAGGCAAAATGCTCCTGGATTCACTGCCATCACATGAGACTGGAAGAGAAAAAAAGAGACTGCCCGGAAGTGTAAGCCATAAAAAAGTAGCCTGGAGGAGGCTTTGAAGGATTATCCAGTTCAACCGCCTGGGCCAGAGGAAGACAGGCTATTTCTGTGGCATTCAAGACAGTTGTCCAACTTTTTCCATAAAAACTGCAGCAGTAGAAGTTCTGCAGCCTCCCCAGGCAGTCTGCGGCTGCGCTTTGCTACCCTCACTATTGGAAAGGTTTAATCCCAGCGTGTGACTCAAAATCGTCACCGCAGTCCTGCTCGGTGGTAGTTATGCTCCTATTGGACAGAAGAATTGGGAAGAGCACTTGGAGACAGGAGGGGACTGAGAAATGAGAGAGTTTAGTCTTGTCTGAAGGGCGAAGGAGGAGGTAGCGCTGAGGAGGTCTGCCCAGGGCAGACTTTTCCTGCAATGGGGACAGATGGGACAAGGTCAACAGCTCCCCCAAAATTAGCTTTTAAAAGTCATCACTGAAAAGAAGATGGCATTTAGGACGGAATATCGACATGGTCTTCTAGCTTGCGTGGATAAGTAAAGCTTCAAGGAGGTTAGATTCATAAAGGTAACAAATAAGTGTTTTCCAAATGACTCCTGTGCTTCTACAGCTGGCATACCCTGCTTGAGAGCTAGGAAAAGGGATGGGTAGGAGGCAGGTTACTAGTCAGCATTTCATTGCTTTCACTTGTTTTTTTCTTTTTTTGTAACTTTGTTTCCAAGTTTATAACCAAGAAATTAACCCCTTACTTTGCCAGAAGACAGTTGCCTTTTTTATGCGTAAACTTGTTTGGTATTTAACTGAACAGAAGGGTGTATAGTGAGAATGGCTTTTACTTCCTCAGAGATTGTCAGGCAAGCCGTAGGGGCTGTCAGAAGAAGCTCTGGCTGCCTGCAGCCTCAAGAGGTTTAGGAGTCGTAAGACTTTGGGAAGCATTTCCTGGCAGGATGCACGAAGCAGTCTGATGGCTGGTTTACCCCCCAGGTGTAACCTGGGGCCCTTTCAACAGGAGTAAGTGGCAGTAAGACAGCCCATGGGCTGATGCACCTCACACCTTGCACAGCGTAGGTCATCCATGACTGCCCTTTGAATGAGTGAAGCAAACCGTGAAGAAGCTCAGTCAAACTCACTTACCATTTTGTCCTCCCCTGTGTTTCTCTCTAGCCTGCTCTTTGCATTTCCTCAGGTACGGATCATACCGACTCACTCCTGACCTAAGTAGAAATATGTGCTTTATCCAGTATATTGATCCAGTTTGTAGAAAAACAATTCTTTTGGAAAACTGTGGGAGCCTCAAATGCTGGTGTCCTCTGCAGTTCCCCGCTGGAGTGAGTGACTTCTTGCCTTGGTCTCCCCTATGACAAACGAAACAGGAGGTGCAGCCTGGGGACAAGGCGGCTGTTCGGGACTGACTCCGATGCTAGTCCAAGGCGTGTTATTCATCTCAGCCTCCCTTTATTTGTCTGCACCCAGTAGGGCAAAATAACGCCACTGCAGCTTGTGTCATGCTGGGTCTTTACAACGTGATGCCTCAGCACCACAGCTGAAGTGCCAGGTAATCTGGTGATTAGTTTGTCCTAATGATGTTGCATTATGACTCTGCCCAGGTTTAGCATACAGCCTCCTCTACAGCCTCCACTTCTGGATATGTCAGGTCAAGCTCCATGGATGCTGGGGTGGATGACAGCGCTGATGTAGGATTATCTGCTGGGCCAACAGTGTGCCAGTATCTTCATGAGGCTATAGTAGCAGATCCCCAGATACTTTGGCAGCATCTTCACCTGTTGGTAAAAAATTGCCTTTCCTCTCGCAAACTCTTCCTAGAGATCATTTCGTTTAATGAAACAGCATTTTCAAACATATATATTTTAAAATGCATATTCAGTAAATTTCTCTCACACCTCTTTTTTTTTCTCTGAAGCTTGACACATGGGAATGGTGCATTGATCCATGGATTAAACTTAGTTACCTTGGCAAGCAGTTGTGCCTTGAGTGCCAAGATAACCAGGTCAAAGAGGGAAAAGCATGAATATTAAAAAAAACAATGTTTGATTGACAAAAGCAATTTTGAAGAGAAGTGCAGGGTAAGGGGAATTGAGGAGGAGAGCCCTGGTTTACACTAAAAGGTCTGTTATACAACTTAAACATTGTAAATGTTGGTTTTGCTTCACCACCCGCTGTTTTGCCCAGATGGAATAGCCTGGAGAGGGTATATAATACGTATAGTCATTGGAGAGCTCTGGGCCTAATGCTGATGGGAGCAGATGTCTGCTGCTGAGAGTCCCCATCTCCGCCCGGCATGCAAGCCCCAGGTGCTGGTGCCATGAGAGGACTGTTTTGCCCCATGAGCCGAAGGAAGAGCAGCAACAGCTCTTTCTTCCTCCTGTATCTTACTCAGCCTTCCTGCCCCCTCCTGTCCTGCTTGCCTCCAGGGACATTGACAAGGGGAATGGAGCCAAAGGCAAAGAGCGTTTGAGATGTGTTGGGCTCTGAGTGACAGCCAGGTTCAGCTCAGGAGAGACAGGATACTCTTGTGAAGACAAACAAGGACCATTTCGGGGTACAGTCCCCTTTGGGCAGCTTTAGCTAACAGCTGCCTTCCTGGGGAAGAGTTCAGGAAGTATTTTCTGAACAAACTCACACACACACACACCCCTTGGAAAGTTTTGTCAGAACAATTTCCGTTGCAGGAAAGGGCTGATTTCAAAAACTCGTCTAGTCTGAAGACCAGAACTTTGAGGAGGAACAATGGTCATCCTATCCTCTTTCAGCATCTCCAGCAGGAAAAGGTAGGGGTTCTCCCACAGGTAATTGATATAAAACCAAAGTGAAAATCCAAGTGAAACATTTTGATCGACCAAATCTGTGTTTGGTTTTCCTGTGGATCATGGACATGCAGAGGTGTTAGAGAGCTTCCTCACCTCAGGACAGAAAGGCAGAGCCTGCCTATGGCCACTGCCCAGCCGTCCCTCCCCAGAGGCCCAGGAAACCTTGGCAGAAGCAATCCTTATCTCTGGAGTGCTCCCAGTGCCATTTTTTCAAGAGCTTTTGCAGAACCATTGTTTCCCTGACACCAGCATATGAAGCCAAAGCTATTGCCAGACTGGAGGGCCTTATATTATTTTACCTCCAAGAATGCTTTAACCTTTGCTGTGAGCCCTTCATCGGTTTCCCTTTGACTTCCTGCACCTATATACAAGGACCCGCTGCAGAATCACAGGTCAAGGAAAGAAGGGTGATACTACCTTCAGGCAGTAGAAGGCCAGCCCATTGCTCTGTTCAGAGGGTTGAACTAGGACTTAAATGATGCTTTTGTTTTCCCTAAGTTTTACCTTACAGGCAGTGGATTCATGACTGGAATATGGCATGGGTACTTGGCTATGTGTGTGTATATATATAGTATCATAGAACAGTTTGGGTTGGAA
>NW_009215018.1:0-12509 GCF_000690835.1 Fulmarus glacialis
GGAGGGGGTAGGGCGGGAGGGGAAATTGCCAATGAGCCCCAGGTGTCAGGATTCAGTCAACAGCTGTAACGGTGCCCTAGCAATTCACCCTGCAAAAGTTATCTTAGGCAATCTCTCAAAACCTCCTCCCTCCTTCATGTACTCGCTTGCTCCCAGGGAGAGAAATAGCTTTGTGTGGTGCCTCTCGCAACTGTTGGCCACTTCTAATGGTAAGATCTCAGTTCCTTACGGCTTTGTTAGATGTTACCCATTTGGACTAAAATTTTTGCCTGTAAGAGGAATCCAGAGAAGTGGAGATGGTGGTTAATGGGAAGAGCTGACTGCAGCAGAGGAGCATAGCTGTCTCCTAAGGTACTCCAGAGCTTGAGGTATAAAGGCAGAAAGAGGCTAAATCAGCTGCTGGGTAATGTTAGAGCTGCTGAGGCAGAAAGGTGAGCCCAAGAACAGAGTCAGAGAAAAGAGATCAGCAATGGGGTTGGGTTGTTCCTAGAAAAAAGAGGTCCAACTTGTCAGAACCTGTAGCTCTGCCTATTTTTAGGCCCTCGCCACCAATGCTTGCGAGGGAATCCAAGGCTTATGTGGTCTGTCCTGAAGGAAAATATCTTCTATTAGCAAAGCATGGTCCTCATTTCTACCTGGGAGAGCAGGACAACAGCTGTCAGTTGTTATTGTTGGTCAAACGCATGTGGTGAATTGCAGAAATACTTTAAACTGTTGTCAAGTGTAAAATACTTTCTTACTGTCAAGCGCAATCACATTGGTCTCAATACGGAGGATTTTAATAAGGAGTAAATCCTAAAAGCCAGCCTGCGCTGGCGAGCACTGCAGGGAGTTTGCTGCTTGTTGCTGAGTACAAGAAGTAAGGACACTCTCCAGCCCTGGGAAGAGCAGTCCGGCTGCCACTCAGAGAAAGGTGTCCAGCTGCTAAATGAAGGTTTTCTGAATCCCAAAGAAGTGGTTGCCGAAAGCTTGCAGGTATTCACCTGTGAGTCAAAAGTCAGGTGAAGGGCCAGCTGGAGTCACAACACTAGCATAGTGATAAAGTCCGATAAAGGAATCTTATTGCCACCAGGAAGCAATCCTAGCCTTACTTTCAGTGTAATTCTGGCTACTATCAGTCCTTGCCTCAGCTTTATTAGTATACTGGGCATTTCTATGCTATGGTCGTCTTGTCGTGTTTTCTCTGCCTGGTAGATTGTGAAGCCTCTTTCCTTTTCTCCGGTGCCAAAAGATGCCATAGGTGCGTGACCACAGTAGTCAGTGGGATCTCTTGCTGGGCTGAGGATTTTCTGGAGCATCAGGAGTGCTTTTCGTTTCAAGTAAGAATTGGTATCTTTAGCCTGATTGTGAGGTTTTTTGTTTGGTGATGGCACGATTCACTGGTCTGAGCATACCCCAGCTGTAAGCAGTCTTCACAAAGATGTGGCGATTGTGGATGGCCTTTCTGAAATGAGTTTTCTTGTGTAGCCTGCCCATACAGAGAGGAGCAAGTAGGCTTCCACCCCACTCCAACTTTGGTCAAAGCTGTAGTCTGCCAGCAGATTTGCCTGAGTGCTTTGGCTCTATATTTTAAGTAAAGTAGAATGCACACTTAAAAGAAAGTGGTTGGGATGCGGGGTCATGGGCAAGCATGTGGTAAGGAGGTGCTCCTTTGTAGAAAATTGTTGGCTAACACCAGGTCTTTGAGATGCAGGGGATGCCCCCCAGCACAGTTGGATGTGCAGGTTGCCTGTGTTGTAAGGGCTCTGAGGGCTTGCTATGGCATTTGGGGTGAGGAAAACTCACGAGTCAGAGTGTGCTTTAAGGAGCACCCATACGACCCATTTTGTGTGGTCAGGAAAGGCGGCTTCAAGAGTGCCGGGAGAGCTGCAGTAACGTGACTGTGGAAGCCTCCCTAAAATGGGGGAATTCATAACAGTGAGCAGTGCTTAACACCTGCAAGGAGAGATATAACTCTGTCAAGAACAGTTTGAATTGTGTGGCCCTGGGGTTTATTTATGGCACATTTTGTACAATGATGGGAAGTCAAAGCTCATTAAGTAATGCCTCTCCTATTCACTGGATGAGACAGGTGATTGCAAAGTAATTTTTCTATAAGATGCCTGAGTAAGGCTGTGTCATAAAGCATGTATTTAAACAGCCAAAAATGGATTTTTCAGGTGATCTTCAACAGATCTTAGACAACTTTTAGGTTTTGAGTGTCTGACTTGAGCTGCTAAATGTTTACATAGTACTGATTTTAGTGCAATATATTTACACATTTAGCCTTTCGAATTGAGCTGAGAATTTGGTCATCCTCACTGAAAAACACAGCTTTCTTGGAATAATTGTCCAAAATAGCCATTTTCAATAATCACTTTTAAGAGTTTTATCAGGAATTGCTGAGTGCCTTGCTGCAGAGTGACTTAGACTCTCAGGATCTGACCAGAATATTAATTTGGTTTTGAATATGAAAGCACAGAAAAGGACAATGCATTCAGATTACTTAGTGCTCTTATTTTATTCCCATAGCTGTAGAAATGTTGGGGGTTTTTTGTGTGCCAGTTATAAAAACAGACTCTTGGCTCCTCCATCTGGTTACACATAGTGAAGTGGTTTACTAAGGGCTGATCATAAGGCAAAATGTACTGTTGTGCAGTTTGTTGTGGTTTGGGCTTTTTTTTGTTTAATTTTTTCCACCCTCTGAGTGTCTTTATAGTTGAGACAATGCTGTGCTATTCTAATACATTTTATACAACTTTCATAAGAAATGTACTGTGAAACAATGCAATTACCTGATTATATATATTCTCTTGCCAGTCTGACCTATCATTCAGGAAATACTCAGGTTTTATTCAAAACCATGTCAGCAAGAGATGCACTTATTTTTGAGGACTTAGTAATGAAAGCAGTGGGAAAAGCTGACACTGTTTATTATCTTGTGATGGTATTCAAAATCATCTTATATAATCATAAAACAGCCCTCCCAAGAGCTCTCTTGAGAGATTAGTATGGATGCTATGGTGCCTCAGGATAATAATATGTATTTTCAGTAACCATCTTTGGAAGGTTTCCTGTTAACAAGAAACACAATTTTTTTTTTTTTTTTTTTAACTTCACGTGAAATAATATGGGAGGTATGAATACAGACTGGCATTAATAAAGACTGCTCATATTTAGGCTATTACTGTGCAACTGAATGCCCACGTGGTTCTGGACCCCCACTTAAGAAGACAAGCCTGTAGTGTCACACCCACCCTCTTTTGCAGGCTGTTCTCCAATCCCCTGTCTTCCTTTGTCTTTCTCTGTAATTTTCGTGGGTTTATCAAAACTCTTGGGTCTTATTACTCAACATGCAGGTGCAAACATGCAGTAAACATTCCAGCTGCATATACTTAATCATAGCTTATTATGCTAGACAACTGCTTTGCCAAAAAAAAAGATCAAAAATGACCAAAAAAAAAAAAAGAAAAAAGGAAATGGCTCATAAAATGTTCCAAAATTTGTGGAAACAATTTAATAAGGCTGCCTTGAGGGACAGGTTATCAATATTCTGTGCTTAGCCATTTTATTGCATGTGAGGTGTTAAAGCATATAAGCTTCAATATATAATTAAAATTTGCACATTCAGAGATAGTGGTAAAATCTGTTGCCTGCAAAACTCACCATGGCTATAGTAAAAATGATAATTACAGCTAAGTAGTCTGGAGTGACAGCTTTGCTATCCTAGAAATAAAATTAGTGGAAAATGTTTCTATGCCAAAGGTCCTACTGCAATAGAGTCATAATGGTCTTCAACAGCTACGCAAGCGCTAAAGTAGGACACATTGATCTAGGGTAGAGGCTTTATTATAAGGACATTGTCATCTGAGATATTATAACAGCTAGCTGACTCCATGGACCCCCAAGTTTGCTGCCACTATGCACTTGGCTCCATCCTCTAAGAACTGCAGAATGACAAGGATAAGAGGAAATTGCTCCTCCTGATCCAAATAGAAATGCCCCTGCTACCTAGGTTGAAAAGCCAATGTCAGTTAGCTTTAATCAGGATGAGAGCTCTGATGGCATGGCCAGTTGGTAGGGGGGAGTGATACATACACCCAACGCTAGCAGAGAACTTTGTTCCTTTTTATGGAGCCTGGGCTGGGTACTGAACTCATTTCTCACAAAACTGGAGATTAATGTGGATTTAAACAGGAGGCATGGTGAAAAGCACTGTGGGAGAACACATGCTGTAACTTACTGACCTGACCTGTCACCTTCTGACTTTAAACTTATCTTAATAAAAGCGCTTATTTGGTTTTATCTGTAAGAATTTAAACCTTCAGGTTTTGAAAAATAGTGAATTATATGGTAGGTGGTACCTTTCATGTTTTAGGATCACATACTTTATTAATAATTTGTGAACTATTAGCTTGACAGGCTGTTGTTTCATAGAATAAGTCCTAGTGGATTTAATTCTACTCTTTGAATGGTTTTGTTCTCACATTTGACTTGCTGGGTGCATATAGCTTTAACCCAGGCAGTTCAATTTTCACAGCGTTTATGAAGGATGTGGGATGAAGTACAAACCAGGCCACTAAACCAAGGAAGCTCATGATGAATGTAGTTCATGAAAAGAGTCATTGGACTGGAAATAAAGACTTTTTCAATGTTTAAGAAAACAAAGCTTTTCCACATGTTTTCCATTTTTTGTACTTTTTTTTTTTATAAGAAGAGAACATGACAGGAAGAGCCTGAGCCTAAATACTGCACCTACTATCTCCAGGGAAAAATTTTCTTAGACATTGCAGCTGGTTGCTCTCTTTTCAGTGGGCCAGGTCAGTGTGTGAGGGTGGCGTACGCAGTAATGTTGCAAATCCTGAGAACCTGACAGGGGCCAGGCTGCCTGGTGGGTTTTTCAGACCGAGAGGCCGTGTGTTGGATCCACTTTGTGTTCTTTTCTAACAGGCACAGCTGCTGTGCTTCTTCAAGCAACTGTGCAAAGAAGCCTTTTAGCGTATGTAAGTAGCACCCTTATTTTCATTCTTGCTCAAAGCAAGCTTCTGCTAACAGTAATTCCTTGTAACGGTAACTGCTCAAGTCCCTCAGGGTTATGGGAGTCTGTGGCCTTAGTTTCTAGTCTCTCGTGCATACTTTTTGAATAGACAGTCATGTACCACTTCAAAGTATCTTTGGATAACCTTCATAAACCACCTGGTCATCCTCATCTTGTAAGTGTTCTTCCTCCCTCATTGGGAAATTATCTGTGCAGTACACTGTACCTTAGCCTGTGCTTTCAGCCAAAATTTTGTATTTTGGGACTCTGTTTCAACCTAGAAGAGTTGACTGCAGTCAGTTTTTCATAATTTTTTAATGTATATTCATGATAATTTACAGAAATCATGTAAAAAATCTGCTCCTTGGACACATGGTGTTTAAAACAGATTTTTTTTTTTTGAGAAAGATGAGAGCAATTTATCTCAAAAGTATTATGTAGGTGTCTGGTCAGAGACACTGTCTGAGTGCTTGTTTTTGGGATCTGCCTGACATTTCATTCAGCCTGTGTCTTTTTTCTTCTTCCCCCCTTTACTGTTTCTGGAAGACATCCACAGCTCCCCCTCCCACTGACTGGCCCAGGCATTTGAGTTCACTGGCCTCATCTGCGTTGTATGACATTCCTCTTGTTTCAATTAACCACATATATAAAGAAGAATATAGGGGTGGGTTTTTTCCTCACCAAGTGCAACATCAAACATCCAAATCATAGAAATAATTTCCTCCCTGAGGAAACTGACATATATGAAGAAACAATGTCAAGACACCATAAAAGGATTTCTAACTCCATTATGTTTTATACCTAAATAACACAGGAAAGATGTGACACGTGAAAGAAATACAAAATCCCTACCTCCTCTCCAGCTTCAAGTCCCCTTCCTCTCCAGTCCTAAAGTTCTTTGAGATTTCTTTACTGCCTAGCCTGGGAATATACCATCTTCCTGAGCACCTCTTTCTCCTTTTTTCTGCTCATCTTGCCTTTTTGGTTCCTTTGAGAGTGGGATTTGGAGAAATTCTTGTCTTTTTACAACTTGTCCCTCCTGTAGGTGATGTTTTTCCCATTCATTTTGAAGCCCAGCTGGGAGACATGATTCTTAATAATCATCCTACCCAAGTTAGTATTTGTTAGCACTTTATTAGAGGTGCTGTCCAAGTGAATGGATGCTGAACAAGCAGGAAAATTTTATTTAATTTTAATGTATCTTTTCATCTTAATATTGAGACTGCAGAAATAAGTTATAGGCGTAAAACATTCTAGTCAAAATAGAAAACAAAGGGAACTATTTAGAGTGATCTGAATATATACAGATGATATACTGACCCATCATACTTTGCACTGACATGTGAATTTGATCACTGAATACACTCACGTGAAATTACACTTAATATAACTTTGGCTTTGGTTTCTAGTATTTTCCCATGTTTTTCTTTTCTATGACTGAAATATTAAACTACGCAATTTATCTTTAACAATTTACGGCTACAATTTAAAGTTCAAAGTCTTTACATATGTTTTCTCTGTAGTATTAGTAAGTGAACTATGTTTGGAGATTTTTGCATTGTAATCTGAAAATGATTTTTTGGGTTCTTTGTGGAGAAACCATTATTTAGAAATTATATATCCCTGGTGTTTCTATGGAAACACTTTCACCTTATGCTAATGAAATACATTAGCAAAATAAAGTCTTTTAGCATTGAAAAGTATTAAAAGAATATTTTTTTTCAAATTGGAAAAGTTTAATGCAGATACTTAGTCAACTCCAGTCTTTCAGCACAGCTGTCAGTACAGATTCAGAAATGGGTCAGGTTCATCCTGTTCAATGTTGAATTCCAGAAGCTGGATGGGTTACCATGAGGGTAAAACGAACATGCTGTTTACTGGCAATGACGTGTCGAAGTCCTTTATCTTAATCTCTTATCAAAACAAAAAAACAGAATTGATCAAAAAATATCAAAGATTTTTTTTTTTATCCATTTCTGTAAGGCATATTCTCTCTGACAGGTTCTTTCAGACCTCTTGGTCAGCAGTTTTGCTTGAGTTGCATTACTCCACAAGAAGAAATTATATATATTCTGCCATGCTTTGTCGCCTTAATTTTTCATTGTGAAAAGTCCTTCCAAATTTCTTTTACATTGCAGGAGGTGCATGTTGCTGGATAAAGGCCATGCACTAGTATCATGAAAAGCACCAATAGGATCCTATGTGCACTTTCAGTAATATAAAGGGCTAATAAAAATAGAGATGATTTTTTCTAGGCATGGACATAACATATACACAAAAGCCTTTATGAACATTGGTTTTAAAAATTAAACGTCTAAGTGCTTCTTTGCATGTGGCATTACCTTATTCAATGTGTGCAAACATATAAATGGATATGCAGGGATGTGCCCTTCTTTTTACCTCTTATGACATTTAATAAGGACTAAATAAACCATTCCAGCAGGAAATAAATTATTTTAAACTGTATAACAGATCAAACATTTTATTCCATATTATATTTCCACAGATACAATGTTTTGTAGTATTTCATAACAAGAGAAAAGCATAAAGGTACAGTAAGCTCTAATATGTAACTACCTATACAAGAACTTACACAGTGCTGAGCACTGTGTATGTAGTTGTAAATACTACATAGGCTTGGAAAATACATATATCCTCATGCAGCAATTACCTATAAAATTAGTTTGGGAGAGTTGCATTCTTACACTACTTGTCCTTAAATAACTTTGGAATCACTTAACAACACTTACACACCTTTTTTCTTTAAAAGCAAGCTGGGTAACAGAAATATCTACTTCATTCACATTAAGAATTGGCTGAATCATTAGGGAGTTTGGAGCTTTGATGAACCATGAAATAGCTCCTGGAAGAGCAACCATGAGATGGTCACGTACGAAACTTAAGAATATGTTGCTGCCAGATGCCCTGCACGGGTTTTACTGACAACATACAATAACTATTAATCTTAAAAATATCAAGGTAGTAGTTGAAAAGATCCATCAATAGCAGGGACAATAAAGGTTAGAGCTACTACTTAAAGAATTTCATATGGAGAAAATATTGCTTCTTGAGTGGTTGCTATTTGGAAACAGCTATAATTAGAGTAAGAATTTACTCAGACTTTATTAGCCTAGATTTTGTTCATGTGACTGATATTAACAGACTCGAGCCCTTTGCGGTCACATAGATAAGAGGCAAATATAATCTATAGCTTGTTTAACTATTGCTGAATTACACTGTTCTTTTTGATTAGAAAATGGAGAAGGAAATTTGCCCTGAAAATGTGAAACAAACAGCCATCAGTAGCCTCAGAAAGTTGCCTTTGCTGATAATTGCATTCAGCCAGAAATTTTCTGCCAATTCAGCCTCCTGCTGCCACCCACAGCCAGCTGTGCTTAGGAGTTCTTCAGCTGACAATAGTCAGAAAGGAGTCGAGGGCTTTTGTGTGTTAGGAACTCAAAGTCTTGAGAAAAATCAAAGTGGTGATGGACTTAGAAGAAAGATACAAATTTTCAAAAAAAATAAAAATTGACAAAGCATTGGTTTACCGTGTCTGTTTTTTCCAGGTTCAGAGTAGCAGCAGCAGCAGCTGCTGCCTTTCTCTTGATCTTTTCTATGTACTTTATTTCTATTACACAGTATTTAGGCTGAGAGTTTCAATCACTGGAAAATAGGGTTCAATGATTGTTTGGGTTCTTGGATAAAGCAGCTACCGAAAACAAAGCTCCTGGTACTGTATGTTTTTGTTGTCTTTCTCGGCCACCAGTGAGGCTCTTCGGTCCCTCCCATTCCAGGCTGGAATGGAGCTGTGCTGAACTGCTGCTCATCCAAGGACAGGCTGCTGTCCCTAAAGTGCCTTTTGTGAGGGTAGAATATGGCTCTAAATAGATGGGTAAAATAAAAATCCAATAAATAACACATTACAGCATATGATTGGTGACACGCCGGATCCCTTCACAACTTGATGGGTCATGGGATTGAAACTAACTTGTGTGTGGAGCAGGATCCTTTTTCCTTTGTGGAAAAGGGTTTGGGCGAAAACACTCATCTTCACAATTGCAAAGGTTTTTCTCTCCTTCTTTTGTAGTGTGATATGAACTGTTTATTCTGAATCCTTCAGAATTAAAAACTTGCAGAGGTCAGTCTGACTTGACCTCATCTCACAGGGAAGGGAGCAGAGCTCCCCACAGGCTGCACTTTGGTCTGTTTGTGATAAAACTGTGACATTTCATGGGCTCTTAACAGGTGTCTTTGCTGCACGGTAGTCTTTTATGAAGCCCTGTGTGGCTGAGGAAGTGCAATGAGAAAACAAAATGGAAGAAGAGCAATTCAGGAGCTTGTCCAAGACCAAAGAGGTTATCTGTGTCAGAACCAGGTACAGCAGCTCTCCCAGCTTTCAGCCTGAGGCTCTGTTCAGATTTCCTCCCTGTATCCACTTTGATCCATAAATTGAAGTCTCAGTCTCTCATGTCCGCTGCTGTAAGCATCACCATTCTTGTCTCTACTTGCATGAGTGTGTTCATCTGGACAGAACAAGGTCCTGATAGGAATTTACTCCAAACACTGGACTAGATTTGTTCATATGTCAAGGGATGGGGGCCAGGGTTGGCAAGGAGTACCTTGGCTGGGCATGTCAGTATAATTTTAGCATGAATGTGCCTCACTTTAACATGGACATATTAAACTACTGTGGTTCATAGAATATGATATTCTCCTTTGACTTTTGGCTTTCCCCCATTAGAATTTTAATCGTTTGGCTGGCTAATTACAGACTTTCCAACCTGTGGCCAAGAGGAAGGATTATAAATGTCCACTCTTGGCCCGAGAATGGCTAGTGTGCTGTGAATGCATGCACGTGAACTGAGCCATGCTAATGTGCTCGTACAAAGCTGGTATGGCAAAATCTTTGACGGCTGGTTGTTTGACATATAGTTTCCTGCAAGGACAGCATGGCACTATCCATACAAACATAGCGGGTTTGGGGTTGGTTGTGGTTTTGGGTTTGGTTTTTTTTGGGGGGGGTGGGGATGCGGTGGGTGGTGGTGGGATGGTGGTTGTTGGGGTTTTTTGTTGTTTTTTTTTTTAATGCCAAATACCTGACTTGGTCTTTCTTTAGACAAAAAAGCCCAGAAGAGTCATAAATTATAATACTTTATGGAATAAGTTCCTACTTTTAGATCTTTACCTATAAGTTGGTAGCTTCAGAGAAGGGATAAGAGATAAAAGGCAGACCTTACATTAAGCAGATATAGCTTACTTGGTAGCTTTGCTCAGTCATTCAGTTTCAACCATTCATACTGCTGCAGGTTGAGGTGTAGCAAGGCTAGGCTTCCTGATCAAAAAAGCTTTTAGATTAATTTCCCTAGATCTGGACCCAAATAAGGAAAACTTCTTGAAATCACAGAATAATTTATGTTGTAAGGGATCTGTAAAGGTCGCCTGATCCAACCTCCTCCCTCAAATCATGAGATCTTGCGTACAATTTATGGTCAGAAATGTATTCTGAAAACGTATGTATCCTGCATTTGGAGTATTTGTATATGACTTGGACTTGAATCTGTGATCCTGCCTAGTCTTGATATGAATGTCCTTTTTTATGCGTCATCTTCTCAGCATGCCTTATGTCAGTATAAGTCCATGTTTTTTGTGTAGAGTATGTACAGATGTGTACTGGCTAGTCAGGTTGTCAAGCCTGAAGGATTTATTGCCTTTATCTGCTAATAGTGGGCAGTACCTTGGATGGAGAATAGAACCCCATCAGCTCATAGATGACAACCCATCAGACATCTTAGTGTCATGTCAAATAGGTCCGCTTAGATTGTCTTCAGAGGTGAAGATTGTCAAAGGAACAGTGGAAAAGTTCTGTATCGGAGGAAACTTGGAACAGGTAATCTGTTGGTCTGGTCCCAGATGAAGTTGAAGAATAAATGAAAACTGAAGGGGCAAAGTAACATCTGTCGACCAAAGGTGTTCAGAGGAGGATGGAAGGGGCATTTGGAAAAGAGGAGGAGCTACAAATTTCAGTCATGTGGGCATAGAGAGGAGGGCAAAATCATGATCCAAGGATTGAGTTAAGCAGCTGTGCTTTTTGATGACTGCGTGCATCAGTCCCTAATGCTGATGCTTAAGAGGTCTGTACCTCATCTCATCTGTCCCTGTGCTTAAAAGTTATGGGGAAGCATTACTGGTGGCTTGTCACTAGGAGATGGGGCCAGAGGGGAATATTAGAAGGGTGTGATTAGATTTCAGAGACCCACACTGGTATGTCATCCCAACCTCCATATCCTGGAAATACTTTGGGCTATAATTTGGTTTCAGTGGATGTGGGAAGTAAATAAACATTCACTCAAACCTCTTCCGCTCCTCAGTGTACACCTTCGTGTACATGACATTTGGGGTTATACGTTTCCCTCAGAGCTCCAGCTACTCATCTGTTCAAATGAAGAATTAATGTGACATAAACACAAGAGAATAGTGCATGAAAATAAATTAATTTCCCTCAAGCACCAATTTATTTATTGGTGCTACACAGTTTCTAGTCATGTACAGAGCCTAAACTAATTTATTCTACCCGCTTTTTTGTACCTAGCATTTCATGACAAAGACCACGCTTTATTGCCGGCATCGTAATACAAGAATTAATAAATACGCAAAGTTATCTGTTATTGCTCAGAGTCATGAGTAATGAACATATTGTATATCATACTGTGATGGCTGTTCTTGTTTATCTGTCTTTGGCTGCTGTACTACTGAGATTATTTTCTGTTATCCTTGCTTTGTAATTTATATTTTTGACTTGTTTTAGAAGCTCTCTCCTGTAACAACTGCTGTGCATGTCTCTTGATCTTAAATACGAGTTACAGTGTATTAAATCTGCTCATTATTTTAAAATGTTTTGCATAGATGCTTGGTAATAAAATGTATCTCATGCACTAGTGGAGAGCACATTTCTGTGCATTTGGGTATTGAACAGCATGTTCAAAGCTGGGTAGAAAGAAAATGAAAAAACTGAACAGAGGTGGCTGGTGGTTGACTTGAGAAGCAATGTGATTTACCCAAGACTGTTTTTCTAGCTCATGTCTGCTTGTAATTGCGTGAAAAATGTCTGCTACTTTTTGAGCTGATCCTTACATAAACTAGTAAACGTAATGAACACCTTTTAAGCAAGATTTTGAATGGTCCCAAAGCCTGATTTCCAGAGCTGAAACTCTCTTAATGGTAAAGCTTCTTTCTAAACAACACAAACTTATTTTCTCAACATGATTTGAATCTCTTCCTCATCCTACTTGCAGATTTTTTCCAGAATATATCAGAGGCTGCATAGTTTTCTCAAATACTTTGTCAGTCTGTTTTTTCTCTTAACTGAAAAAATAGTATTTAGAGCAAAGCCTTGAAATCACGCAGACTATTCAGTCTGTGCAGTCTATGTTTGTCCTGGTTTTGACTGGGATAGAGATTAATTCTCTTCCTAGTAGCTGCTATAGTGCTGTGT
>NW_009215019.1:0-5707 GCF_000690835.1 Fulmarus glacialis
GGACTTTTCATTTTCCCGTGCCCTGCCAGTTGTGCGGGGGGCTGGGAGGGAACATGGCTGGGACGGCTGGCCCAGCTGGCCAATGGGCTATTCCATACCATATGACGTCATGCTCAGCATCATATAGGGCTGGGCGAAGAAGAAGGAGGAGGGGACATTCGGAGTGATGGCATTTGTCTTCCCAAGTAACCGTTATGCATGATGGAGCCCTGTTTTCCTGGAGGTGGCTGAACACCTGCCTGCCAATGGGAAGGAGTGAATGAATTCCTTGTTTTGCTTTGCTTGCACGCGCAGCTTTTGCTTTCCCTATTAAACTATCTTTACCTCAACCCATGAGTTTTCTCACTTTTACTCTTCTGATTCTCTCCCCCACCCCACCTGTGGGGAGTGAGCGAGTGTCTGTGTGGTGCTTAATTGCCGGCTGGGGTTAAACCATGGCACCTGGAGAAAAGGAGGCTCAGGGTAGACCCTACAACTTGCTCTCTACAACTACCTGAAAAGAGGTGGTAGCGACATGAGTGTTGGTCTCTTCTCCTGTATAACAAGAGATAGGACAAGAGGAAATGGCCTCAAGTTGCGCCAGGGGAGGTTTAGATGGGACATTAAGAAAAATTTCTCTACAGAAAGAGCAGTTAAACATTGGAACAGGCTGCCCAGGGAAGTGGTTGAGTCACCATTCTGGAGGTATTTAAAAGACGTGTAGATGTGGTGCTTAGGGACATGGTTTAGTGGTGGACTTGGCAGTGCTAGGTTAATGGTTAGACTTGATGATCTTAAAGGTCTTTTCCAACCTAAACAATTCTATGATTTTATGATTTGGATTCTTCATCACTGGAAATTCTTATGATATAATTAGGATTTTTTTAAAGGACTATATTTTGGAAAACCCTGTAGCTATTATATTAGACTATCTCCCCACAGTGATCTGTTACTCGTTATGATATGTGAAAAATTTGTGATGACTAGAATTGTGATCTTAATATGATTACTTGTCTTTACATTAATAAGACATATATATTTACTTTCGTAAAAATTCATACTCCACAGAAAAAAGCGGTGATTCTATAAGCAGTTAAGTGAGCACAACTTAAACAATTATTTCTATTCAAACTAAATATACTCCAGGAACCTGCAGCATGTGCCAATCCTATCTGTACAAATGCATAATTCCTGAAGCCTAGAATGGCACCTGCCATTAACATCAGTGAAAAGACATGAATATTACAATATAAAAAACTTTGATTCCAAAACAGGACAAATTCAGGCTGAGTTTGTAATCAAAATATACAGAGCAGCAGGAGGAGAGTCTAGTTTAAGTATTTCTTTGTAGTTTCCACTTTTAAAAACTTTCAGAAGGTAACTTGAATTCACAGTGATTGCTAAACTTTAAGAAAATTTTGGTGCTTTAAGAAAGCCTTGGTGATAAGAGGTTAACCAATGCACTTTCCAAATTAAATATAAGCATTGGGCAGCTGCAATAGAAAATGTGAAGGGCTTAATTTGAAGATGGCATCCACCATTGAGCTAATTATAAATTAGACTACTGAACTCTTTGTTGCACATGAATGCGCGCTTGGTATTTCAGGCATTGTTGTCCTTGTCTCGGGCAGCTTCTTGTCTGCCTTAAGTGCTAGTTAGAATATTCCTTTAAGCAACAGTAACAAATAAACAAATAACGATTAAATAGCTTGTCTTTTCTTTTTTTTCCCCTAACAGTCCTTTTTACTTCCTTGCTATTATGCCAGTGTCATTCCTTTCCTGTATTATCTCTCCTTGATATCTCACTGGAGCCCTGATCTGTATAACTCTGAGCTTTCTGAATTCATTGAGGCTGTTCTTCAGTTGAAGTAATGTACAGCATAATTGTTTGCAGGACTGCGAAGTGGATGTGGGGAATGGGAGCAGCAGGTTTACATTGTGGTAGCAGACCAGCTAGGTGATAGCAATGGTCAGGAATGCATGCACACATCACGGCTGTTAGGCTGGGAGGACTTCTTTAAAAAAAAAAATCCATTTCAAGCATTTTCTTCTGCATCTCAACTTTAATTAAAGACCAGAACCTTACACCTGACATACTTTTTTGAGGAAAAATGCTCTACAGTGTTATATTTAAGAGCCACATGATGTATCACAAATGTGGGCAGTAATAGGAGGTGCCAATAAGTTTCTTGGACAGAGGACTGTACAATTTTCTACATTAGCAGACACTGAGCATTAGCACAACATTTGCACATAGTATCAGGCACATTTTTAAATAATGTTTCAAAACCAACCAATGAAGCAAGAGGCCCCTGGGAGTTCTTTACACTTAGTGCTTTCCTTCTTTCTGCTGTTACGTGTATGGCAGCATGGTTATACCAGATCATTCAAGTTTTTTCCATGTTAGGACACACAAGTGGACCTACCATCCAGTTTCATAGAATATGTGCTGGGTCTGGCTGGGATGGAGTTAACTTTCTTCATAGCAGCCCATATGGTGCTGTGCTTTGGATTGGTGGCTAAAACAGTGCTGCTAACGCACCGGTGTTTTAGCTGTTGCTAAATAGTGCTTGCACAAAGTCAAGGCTTTCTCTCTTTCACTCTCCTTTTTTATCTCAGAGAGGGGGTGGGCAAGAGGTTGGGAGGGGACAGCTGACCCAAACTGACCAAAGGGATACTCTGTACCATATGATGTTGTGGGAAAGGAGAAGGAACTGGGAAAGTCTGTGGTTATGGCATTTTTGTTCCCAAGCAAATGTTACGTGTACTGAGGCCCTGCTTTCCAGAAAGTTGATAACAGGAAATAGTGAATAAATACCTCTTATTGCTTTGCTTGTATATGCAGCTTTTGCTTTCACTATCACTATCGAACTGTCATTATCTTCATCCACAAGTCTTTTCACCTTCTTTCTATTTTTTCCCCATCCTGTGTGAGAAGGGAATGAGTGAATGGCTGTGTGGGTATTTGGCTGTTGGCCAGGGTCAATCCCCCTCCAGGCGGGGGGATTGTGCTCAGCTTCGGTAACACAGCTTCAAAGTCTCTGTCTGCGCACATATGTTTGACCCCAAGGAGAAGCACAAGCTCTTAGATCTGCTCTGCTGTGTCTTTAGTGGCCCTTGACAGAGGTGCAGTCCACTGAGCTAGTAGCTTCATGAAGCTTTAGTTTCCATAAAAATGTGGAGCCTTGTAGCTTTTACTAAAAGAGATGGCAAGTACTAGGATTTGGTGTCCACCCCAAACCTCAGTTGCCCGACTAGACATCTGCAAGACTGTCTCCAAATCCCATTTTGTAATCCTGGGGGGGTGTGTGGGTGTGGGTGTTGCTGATCTTTGATTATCATGAGTTGTCAAGGTAAGAGAAGAAAACCTCAGTCTAGTTCAAGATTTTTTGGGAGGTTTTTTTTTACTTTTTTACTACACATGTAGAGATTATGGGGTTCTTCTACAAAAATCCACTTGGCCTGTTTTCTGTGTGTTTGCATAAACATGGAGGATTACACAGAAGTTCGTATCTCCTGTCCTACTCATACCACCTCTCCCCCTTCCTTTGCACACAAAGAGCTACAAAATAAGAATAAAATAGAAGTGGCAGCCTCAGCCCACAAGTTACACACGCAGGTGCCAGGCTGCTAATACTGAAGTGTTAAAGCACGCATGTGCATGCAAAATAGACTTATCTCTGCTGTTTGTCAGATCACTTATTACTTCTGAAATATTCGGGCACCGGTTTATAACTTCTTAGGGCAGGCGACGCATTGCTACTTGATTCTATGAAATGACAAATAGGTCTGTGGATGCTTATGAAAAGTTGTAAGATTGGAATCTTATACTAACATAATTAGTGTTGATACTGTTGTTACTATTCAGCCTCATCCCGAGTAGTCAAAAAGTTAATTCCAAGAAAACACTCTGTTCCATTTCCACATTGCAGTTATTTTGAATTTGTAAACCACTCAAATCAGTTTTGAAAAGTCTGCAGAAACAATGGAAGGAGACCAATATTTGCACAGCAGAATCACAAGGGAAAAAACTGTTGTCCTTTAATTTTTAAGAAATGTCAGGTTAATGACAAGAACTTCTTGTCTCCCCTGATAGTTTCTGCATCAGTACAAATGATCCTGCACTTGAAACTACACCTTAGAAAAATTACTTATGTCTTTTACTGCATTTCTATGGTTTACTCATAAACGATGAAATTCACCTTTGTTTCGACAGCCAGTAAAGGTCTATGCCTCACTTAAGTCTTGCAAACAGGATTTAGGTGGGAACTAAAAGTGTCCACAGTTTGGTTTGCCAGTGGCGGATTTCATCCTGCTCAAGTAAATTGAGCAGAAATACAAATCAGAGACTGTTGTCTCCCTGCTCCCGTGTCCCAAGCTCATGTAGACTTAGAAATTCTGACTCTGTTTTGTTGAGAAAGGAGGCTATATTTTTCTTTAGAACAGAGTCGTCTCTCCCTTTGATTCCATTTCCAATTACATTTATTCCTCTTGAATACTAAGACCATCAGGTTTTTGTTTGGTCTTTTTCTCTGTGTACCCAGGTGCTACACAAGATGATGCTGAACTGGAAAACAAGGATTTGGATGCTGCTGTCCTTACTCAGGCAATGTTTCCAATTTGCTTCAGTTTCAAGGACAGATTGTTCGATAACCTGTACAGATTGCCTGAGCATGTGTTTAAATTGTTTGCATAAGAGTTTCCCCAATATTGTTCTCACAGTATTGAAACCAGCACTGCTTCTTATGTGTCTTGTTTAAGGATGCAAGTGGAAGAACATACATAAAGTGTTTTCTTCTCTTTGTTTGCTATGTGCATTTTTGTCAGTGTTTTTTGAAGAATATTCTTTAGGTAGATCAGTTTTCTTCGGTGATAAAAAGCCACACTGAGGTTCAGCTGAAACCCTTCCTGCCTGCCAATACATAATGTGTAAGAAGAATCTTTATTACTACAGAGACTTTATAGGCTACAGGAGCATTTTTCTTTAACTGGAGGCAAGAAAAAATTCACACGTAATCAAAGGCCCTTTAGCTGGATCATAATGAATGATAAGAAATTCCATCACTTTATTAATAGGAAAGGTCATCCTATGGAATAGCTAACTTTTATTTTGATAAATAATGAAATCAAATTAAGACAACTTTTAGTAATGTATGGAAGTTTATTCCTCTTTTTAAAAGGAAGAAGAGACAAAGGTAAATATCTAATAATCTCTTCTGAAGTAAGTAGGCAAAATTGGTTGAAATAAAATGACAAGTAAATGCTTTTCAGCAAAATAAGCATATCCTGTTCTCTTGACCTAAATCTCTCCTGATCTCTTAATCTTTGACTAACTTCCACTTTTTGAGAAATACAGCCCCTGATTTATTTAGATGTAAAGAGTCACTTAAGCAAATTCAGAAAGAACTGACCCATACTGTGCTCAAATACAAGTACAAATAGAAAAACGCTGTACAATATTCACACAACAATATGCTGTTTTGAAGATGAGATTGTAGACATACTACTCTACTGATATAACTAGCAATTAATTACTATGCATGTACTGCTAGCATAAGTAACACTCTTTTTCCCTCTGAATTCTCAAAACTTGCAAAGTTGAAAACTTGAAAATTATTAATAATAAAAAGAGAGCTATACACTAATATTAGGAAGCAGAAGCTGTCTAAAAATCTCCAGAATCACTTACCCTACCCCATGTATTCTCCTAGAGAAGCTGGCGGCTCAC
>NW_009215020.1:0-25314 GCF_000690835.1 Fulmarus glacialis
GCCCTCCCCGCCAGGCACGGCCGCCGGGCTGCGGCCGCCTCTCACCCGCGTTGCGGGGCCCTGGGTCAGGCGGCCGGGCTGTTCAGCCTGAAGGTAAAAGCATATACACAAGAAACACACACCATCTGTGACTCTAAACCAAGAGCCGGAGGCAGCAATGCCTGCCCTCTCCTTGAGGGAACGCGTGGGCAGGGGAAGGCTGAAGGTGCAGATGTGGCGTTGCCCTGGGAGCTTGTGCAACCCCTTCAGCGACTCCCGTGTCAAACGCCACGTAGCGGTTGTGGGTTTCCTTGAAACACCCTTTTGTCTGAGGAAGTTTTGTCCAGCTCGTACAGAAGACTGTGCGAGTTTTCCCAGACCTCTGAGATGTTTAGCTGTGCAAAGGCTCTACCGCGTGCCTGGGCCTCTCAGATGCGTTACGTCTCTGCTTTGGCCGTGGTCCAGGCGTGTGCTGAGGTGCTCGGGGTTTCTGTATCTGTGCTACGTAGCAGTGCTCAACGGGGCTGATGCTTCCAGGATGTGTTTGCTGGATCTGCTGAGAACGAGCTCAGTGTATGAAACATCCCCGAAATGTTATCTTTACTGCTTGTGCATAGAACAGGTGTTTGGCACATAGGTACGTGCTTCTGCCTGGGAAATCCCTTGTAGATATAGGTGTGTGGAAAGGAGAGAGTAAGCAGCGTTGGAGATGTAGCAGGGCAAAGAAGGCTTTGAAGGCAATTTGCCCCAGAGGAATGACTCAAGTGCAGTGACTTCCTCATGTTTTCACATATACTGTGCTTAAAGACATAAACTTGGGCATTAGAGTGCAAGCCACTCTCCCACAGACAGCTGCGTGTCTTTAGCATTGCATACTTTCTATTATGAATAACAGCAACACCTTGCTTTAGTGGCAGGATTGCAAATAAAATCTCTTATAAAATCAGCCAGCGCTGTGCAGACAGCTTCAGCTCCCTGCAATCAATACTTTATGGATAAGGTGATGCTTGCACTCTGAAGAAAATTAAACGAAATGTACCATGTCAGTTTACATAATCCAAGAGCCGATAGCCTTCATTTTCTGAGCCACCAAAACAAAGATATAAAATAAGGAGATTCGGAGGGTGGAGTTTAATCTCCGTATATTTTGCATCTTTTTTTTTCTCAAAAAATGTCTCAAAGAAGAGGCAACTAAGAGTGTCACAGAATTTCAGACATAGGCTGAAAAAACAGTGTAGGCTGGGAAAAATGCTGCATAAACACCCTTCTTTCTGTATTACGTTGGCTGCCTGACACATTAGATAAGTCAGTGAAAGGCAAAAGCTTTCAGTGTCTGTCATCTGAATTTACCTCAGGACTTCAGTTTTCAACTTTATTTAGGCCCCTGTAGCACCCATAAAGAATACGAGGGGAATACTCCCAGGACCACGGACAACAAGAGCCAAGCCCATGCTGTAAGTTTGTGGTCTCACAGTCCCCTGCTCTCCTTGTCTTTGTGGCTTTGCGGCTGTTAGGTTCATGTGCACGTGCAACCGTAAAAGGCTGTTTCAATGAGAGCTCTTCAGGATCCCTTGTTTAAGCACCATGACTTTCACATGCAGGTGATGGCTTCTGCAAGTCCTGTCAGCTTCACGTATTGATCATTCATCCAAACATGGACACAGGCACTCTTTCGTGTATGGCTGGATGTGCACAAAATTCATGGCTAAGTTGGAAAATATTGGCTTGTATTAAAGATGGAAGCATTCCTTATTCATGTTTGTCCTCTCGTTGTTTGAAATAGGTTACACATAAGGGTCCCATAGAATGATTTCAGACAGTTACTCTGATAATATGACATATCAGATGTATTTATGCAAGAGAGATACTTGGCAGTTACATGAAAATGAAAAAAAAATATATTTTCTATTATTTTTAACAAATACCATGGCAATTGTCATATAAATAAATAAATGCTAAGAAATAGACAGATACAACTTTGTGTCTGCCAAGTTGGCAGTTAGGTGCCTAAACACCCTTACAAATCTGGAACACTATAGTGCTACAGATGGTCCTACCTTTCCAAGTTTCTTTATTTTCAGGGGAAAAAAAATAAAACAAAACAAAGTCTCTAAGGACTTTGAGAAAGGAAGGAGAAATAGGTTGCCCTTTATGTAGACACTCATGCCTGTACTGGAATATTTACATATACACCTTTATGTTTGCAGATTTTTACATTTACTTTTTGCAAAAAGACATGATTTACAAGATGAAATAAAAGGTTAAAAAGATAAGGATAAAGCAAACACTACAAAATCCCTTAGTTTGGACAATGGCTACATATTATTTGAATCTAGTACTTCTTGGTAAGGTCTCAAGAGAACAAGCGGTTGCTCACTAGCCTCTCTCTAACCTAGGGAATCAACCAGGTTATCCTAAATCCCCTAGCTCTTCTGCAACGTGCTGTTAGAAGCCACTTCATGGTAAGCGCCCGAGACATTTTAGAGATGGACCTTACTGTCTAGGGAACCTTGTGGTGAGGGCAGTGGACTTGCCAGGAAAGCAAAGTTAGAGTTTGCATGGAAAGTGCACCTTTCAACTCAGTTGAACCAAGGGCTGAGGAAGAAGAAAGTGTTTTAGTGTAAATGAAGATGTCAAAACTGACAAGGAAAAGTCAAAACAAAGCCATCCACAGCAATCAACATAGTACCAATTATTCAAGAACAGAATCTGTTGCTAGGTGCTGGCTAGGAAGAAAATACATGCACTGTCTTCCCTGTTTTCATCGCCCCTGTCAGCTTGCCCTACTAAGTTATTTCTGTACTACTTTGTCTCCTCACTTTAGTCTTCCCTCTTGCGTTTTTCATCACAGTGCCTCCCTAGAGCCTTTTCCTCATCCTGGGCTACTAATCTGTGGGATGATAAACCCAGGAGACGAAGCTTTTTCCTGTTGTTGCAGTCAGCTACTTTTTTTTTTGTTCTTGCTCTGTCTGTTCTCCCATTCTTACAGATCTCCTCTGAAACACACAGAGCAGAGGACAGTAAAGAAGCACAGAAAGAGGGGAGAAGTATAAGTGAAGTTATCGCCCAATGCAGAAGAAGGCTCAAGTTACAACATCTTTAGATGGAAAAACTATCAAAAGTAAGGTTTTAGAAGAGGAAATGTCTTCCCTGCTGACAGCACCGTGAAGGATAGCTTCAGGGCAGAATTTTAAAAACAGAGGTTGTCTTGACCTCTCTCCAGCCTTGCAGGGTGCTCAGCATGATAGAGCAGGGAAAAAAAATTATACTGGGTCAGACACAAAGACACATCGCATTGCAGCAGAGATGCAATAGCCCCCCTGATTTTACTGTGGCTCTGGATGGCAAAACTGGGATACTGCATTCAATATGACCACAAGAAAGATTTGAAAACAGAGAGTTCAGAAAAGAGCAACAAAATAATTGAAGGGCTGGAGGGATTTACCTATGAGGAAGATTAAAAGAACTAAATAAATATGTATAGTTTGGCTAAGTGATAACTAAGGAGAGGCATGCTAACCATCTACAAATATTTGACTGGCATACACACCAGGGAGGGAAAAGAATTACTTAGCATGAAACAAGCAGGTATATCGGGGAGTAATGGGATGAAATTAAGAAATGGAAAATTGAGGCAGAATTTAAGGGAAATCCTCCTGATGATGCATTCTAATAGTCTGCAGAAAACATACCAGCATATGTGCAATAGGGAACAGTCCTGCATTGATATGAAGGGGGACTTAAATGACTTGCTGGGCCTTTCCAATCTCAAATATTTATGAGTCTATAGTTAAGTATTATTCAATTTAATGACATGTGCCATTTTTTTTCAGCAAATTCTGACTGTTCCTTCAGGTCAGAAGTGTGCAATTATTTCCTGACTAAAGGTCTTATATTTTAACTCATGAATTCTCCTAAAATTAACTAGGTAGGTCTCTCTCTCTTTTTTTTAACCTAAATTGAATTTCTGTTAATGCATTTTCTCTTATTTTCAAATAACGGCTATCTGCCCCTACTAGTGACTCAGAAATCCCTCTTTATGCAAGGCAAGCATGCATACTTAAGACTGCATGGCTCAATGTCTGAACATGGTCAGCCTCAGGTGGAATGCCTGCTGTGTTCAAGGGAACTGATGTTCCAAAGCCCAGATGAGCACAGAGGCGCTTCCTACTGTGAGGATGAACTGCATGCAACAAAGAAAAAAAATGTTACATGGTATGTCCAACTAAAGCTGCTTACGGAGCTTTGAACCTAGATCGCGTCCACATGAAGAGCTTCATGTCACCGCTTAACCCTGTGTCACAGCACCATTCATAAAATACAAACAGGTGTTTATGTGGTAGTTGCCCGAGCTCCCAGCCAGTATCACAGCCGGTGGATAGCAAGTTTCCTCTGTTTTACATTGGCAAAATCCTTCATTTTGGTGCATATGCCTGCTTACATATACTCCAAAATGACTCCTGAAATGTGTACAAGTCTAGGAAGTAATCAGAGGATTGCGGTCTCACACAAGCAGTCATTTTGGGGATCCAAGTGGTTTGTTCTGATCTGTCTCAAATAGCTTGCGCTGCCTGAGGTAATTGTAGAAGTCAGTGTTGCTGATATTCTACCACTGGATGTGTTACATGCACAGGCACCCAAGAGAGTTTATACAGTCTAATTCTTTGTGAATTATTATGTAAATCTATCTTTTGGCCAGGTAACAGTGCTGTTCGCCTCCCACTGTGGAAGGGCATCTTAAAGTTTTTGTGATGCTTTCTTTTGGTTTCCCTGTGTACTGCAGCTGCAGACTGGATAATTTACCAACACTATGTCAACAATTTGCGACATTCATATTTGCTTCATTCTTGACTACTTACTTAAAGATCCTTTTTATTATACGTGCTGGACTTCAGCCTCAGCCAAGGCAGTAAATGACAGCAGATTTCCATCTGGAATTAGGATGTTGCGACAGTAATGCCTACAAACGCACTGGTGTAGCACAGCTGGCATGGGCTTCATCATGAAGGATGAAATGTATCTGTCTCCAGCCCCATCACTTAGCCCCCTCTTCCTTACCTGCCCCAGGAGTGCCTTTGATCCGTGAGCCTGGTGCACTTGCCTGCCTGCATGTCCGATAGCTGGTCCACTGAGGAGATCGGAGAATGTGAGAGGCTGGGTATTTCTTTCTAGTGTGAGTAAATCCTTGGCGAAAGATCCCGGGTGCTAGCATTACGGAATTCTGAACAGAACCAGAAACTCTGAACCAGAAATGTATTTGCCAAATCTTTGCACTTTTAAGATAACACTGTAGCAATCGAGCTGAAGTAGGATAATTAAACAAAGCACTGTCTCCCCTCCCCCCTTCCCCCAATAACTCTGCAGCACTGTCTGTCATTTCTCAGCACCGAATTGCTAAGATGCGGGTGGCTGATACGAAAGCTCAATTTGCTCTATGCATTTTACAGGAGGTATGGCTTCAGTGTGGCTTCCTCACAAGGAAATAGCCACAAGGAGCCCTGGCTGCTCGCGTGGATAGCTTAGCACTGGACTGTGCCCAGCCAGAAGTAGGTGAAAAAGCTGTAAGTAAAGGAAGGGAAGAAAGAATGAAAAGATTTGCCCCTTTTCCCAAAGCAAGAACAGATACAATCTTGCTCTTTTTTTTGAAACAAAAAGATTGCGAATCCGGTGTTGGCAGCAGTGCTAAATGTCCTGAAGGATCTAGACATTTGGGGTGCAAGAACTGGATTGCTGCTTCTCAGAACTTGTCTATCTTTCTAATATTCTGTTTAAAGCAGTAAGCAATTCAGTGATAACATGCTACTGAGGGTTCTTCATTAAGGTGCATCAAGCTTTAGCCGTCAGTTTAGTACACAGTCCTCTCTTTGCCTCCACAACTTCTATTAAAACAGCTTCTGAGACCCTTTATATGTTGCAATTTTGGTCTTAAACCCATGAGAAGAAGAATTGTCCTTTCACTTCTAGCCACCAAATACAAAGTCCTTCTCCAGATCTGGTTTTTTTTAGGAACCTATAGCTTTCTGTTCTGGAAAGTCTTTTAGAGTATGTATTACAGTGAACATCAGTTTGACCTATGTATTACCGAATAAGGGGGAGAAAAGTTCTTATGTTTTTAGATTAAAAAGCATAAAACACGACTCATGGCTTCTGAATATGTGTTGTTCAGGGTTTTGTATAGAATCCATCTTAGCTTTGTATGTGTTTTTGGCTTCGATAGCTAGGTGTTCTTTTACTTCCCTGACAGCCTTCACTGTTACAAAATGCCTTCCACTAGGTAGTCCACATTTTTACCTTCTTAATTTTAGGCCACAGTTGCTTCTTGCATGTGCCCAGCCCCTGGGAAAACAAAACAAAGCAAAACAAAACAAAGCAAAACAAAACAAAGCAAAACAAAACACCCAAACCACATATTTTTATATCATTCTGCTTATCACTCACAGAAAATAAAGAGAAAAAAAAAATAACAGCTTCCTTGCTGTATTTTCTGTAGGCTGTTTGCTTAACTTTTTCATCAGTTAGATTTTTCTGAACTTTTCTGTGGAGACTATTGTTGCTTTTCTCTTCAGTTGATTATTTCCATAGCCCTCAGCATAGACACAGTTCAGGAAAAAATACTAATACAAAATGAAGAGGCTTCTTTCTCAGGCTTCTGAGAAAGCCTGTAAGTGCCTGTAAGTCAGGCACTCTGCATAGTTACCATACAGAGTTAGAAGTAATTAAATAGTTCCTTTCACACAGAGTTTCTGTTGAACAGGAAAGAAAATTTGTGCATCTGGAGATGCACAAAACAAAATAGCAGTTTACTCACGCATAGAGATCAAATTACTTTGGGGTAGAATAAGAATGTTACAGCCCAGAATTGATGTGGTTTTCATGTTATCTTAAAGAATAATGTCAAATCTTTCCTCACTGCATTTTTTTTTTAATGAAAATGAGAAATAACTTTGCACCACTGAGGTACTTTTCGATTCAGGACATTTCCACACTCTACGACTCCTAGCAGAGCTCCTGGCTTACTTCTGTGAAGGTAATTTTGCTTTGACAGCTGTGAGATAGCATCTATAGATTCTTCTGCAAAATGTAACTTTCCATTAGGAGCTGGAGTGACTATTCTCTAGCAATCAGAACTCTTCGATAAATGGTTATTTTTGTCATCTTCACCTAGACAAGACTCTGCCACAGTGTTTGGAACATCTGCGGGGCTGGATCTTGCTATATTTCTTGTAGCTACTGGAAATCTATATAGTGACAATTGCTAGCAGTGATAACAGTGGTAAGACAAGCAACACCATTTTTTAAAGTATCCTGTTTACTATATCCCATCTCACAGTGAAGACCTTGTGTCCTTACTGCTCAGGCATAGCTAGGAAGGGGCTGATGAAGGACAAGGGGACACACTGCAATTGCACCAAGAGCTGTGTTCTTGCTGCAGCAGACTGTTGCGTACATCAGAGTAATTCCTATCCACCATGACTTTCTGATCTCTGTGATCTAATGATGGTGATGGGCTGAAATTTCAGCTTACTTCCTCTACATTAATCCCTCTCCTGTGAGAGGCCAAAGGAGCTGGCTTTATCATCTCCATCAGTTTCCTCTCAGCAAGCAGCTCACCTTGGGAGGGGGAAGTTCTGGACCAGACATTTGCAACAACTTCATATCCATACAGCACCACTTGGGCAACGCACAGTCAATGGAAGAATAAAAGTGCTATTTACTTCTTCTAATGAAATCCTCATTTGACATGAATGGATGTTGTCATAATGTGCTTTTGTCATAACCAACTTAACCCTTCTCCTTTTGCAAGAAAGGAAGCATCTCATTTCACTGAGCCAGCAGTCACCAGGTTGGTGTTTCGCACAACTTCCTTCTTAATCTTCAGGTTTACCATGACAGCAATACACTTTTTAAAAATCACATATGGTTGTGGGGTTTCAAACTCCATAATTTCTATTCTTATTCTGCTGCTGCTTTTTGCAGCTAATTTTCATTCCAGGGATGGTGTACAGAGCAGCCCACTAGTTAACACAAGAGGCGGCCATCTGACAAAGACTGGGAAAGGACTTGGGCTTTCTGTTCTAATAATCACAAGTGCCAGTAACAGGACAGGAGGAGAGACTCAAACACAAATAAATTAATTAGCAAGGACATTATTTATACACTGGGAATTCCTAGTGTATGTGGTGTCTGCTCTAATAACCCATGGACAAATCACCTCCTCTTGCTATAACTCCTTAGGGAGAGGGCCAACAGAGAAAGACAACTGTAAGTTCCTGTCTAAAGGGAAGAGGATAAGAAGCAGCTTGAAAGTCTGCAGGGAAAGACCCTGCATATGCATAAAGAGCAGAGCGATCCATATGGACACCTGCCCCTCACAAAAGCTCCTCTTGCTCCTGGCTAGATGTGTTAGAGAGTGATCTGTGGTTAATGTCAATAGGATTGTGGTACATGGGGATTTGAGCACTCCAAGATTGCTTTTCCTAACGCAATGAAACACAGGTGAATGTGGAGCTTTTAGGAGAAAAGACAGCCTTCCGCGAAGGTCAAGAAAAACTAAGAATCTCTTCCTTGCTTATGTATCGTTTGTGAAAAAAATCTAACTTTCATGCACCACATGAAAATGAATGGAATCTGTGGTAAGAACCCTTTCCCCTTTATGACTTAATGTATTTGGACCAGATTGTTAACCGTTAAGGGGAAAAATGCCAATGTTGTTAGGGGAGCCCAAATTCTTATTTCTGGCCCATAGTGACTGACCCTTTTTATTGGTCAGTTTAGTTGGCTACTTTATAAAAGAAGAAAAATGAAAAAGATAAACTCTTTGATTTCTTTGCTACAAGTCTGTACACGATGGATCATACGATTCTGACCTTTAGCCCTTGCTTAAGGAAAATACAAAAATAAGGTATCCATTAAACATTTGACTTTTACGGCATCCTTACCTATGAACCGTGTGTTCCTCCTGTATTGCTGAGTCACTCCAGTGTTCAGTACTATTCAGAACTATTCAGAATAACATCTGAGCTTTTCTTGGGAGGTTAAATTTATCTGCTATTTTGTAAAGAAAGAAAAATGCTTTTTATGCACATTTTTGTTTTCTCTAATTGGCCAGTGAACATGTAGGAGCTGGGTATTTAGTTACATGGTGTAATTTGTCACATTTGTGGCTGCAATAGTTATAGCTCATGATGATATGAAGCTATTATATTCAAGACAGAAAAGGGTGATGGTATTGAAATCCACACTACTTTAGAGCATCTGAAGTTTAAAAAAGGAAAGAAAAAAAGAAAAAGAAAAACTTTCAACAACATTTTTTAAAGACAAACATAACCATATAATTTATGGTACATGGTAATTACTTCTGCGTTTGAGATGTTCACTAGTTTCTCCCATTGTAATTTCACATACTAGATAATGAGTATCCTCTGCACAGAAACAACAGTAATGACTTTGCGGCAAGAGGACGGTTACTTCGTTTTACAATAAAATGCTGTCTCACTTCTTCTCAGTGCATGACTCAGATACAGGTGTGCAGAGGAGTAAAATTGAAAGGCCAGAATATTAAGTTAAAAAAAAGGAAAGATACTTTGTTCAACAGTCCAGCAGAGCAAAGCAAAGTCATACTGTAAAAAATTGGTATGAACATGAACATGAACATCGGTTCATCAACTGATATGAACATGGGGATAAAATTTGAGTTTTCAAACAATCCCCTGCAGATGACCCTTAGAATATAGACATTGACTCCATATGGAGGTAAAAGTCTGCCTCTTTTTGTTCCTGAAGGATCAGACACAAAACTCGAAATAACAAATCTATGTAGAGTTTTGCCTGAAAAACAGTTTTTAAAAACTGTCTGATGATTCAGTGCAAGAATATCACAGTTGTATCCAAACTCCCTTTCAGTTCTATGGAAGAGTATGATCTGCTAGGAAATAAACATTCAGTTTATTCAATCAATCAATTGATGGAGGATTATATTGTGGAAATTTTAGACTGTGCAGGGAATACTTAGATATTAATTAGTGTTGTGTTTTGGGTTTTTTTTAAAGCATTTGTTAAACTATTCTTTGTATCAGGCTTTAAATACATCTCACCAAACTTTGGACTAAAAGATACTAAACATATTCTTTGAAACCATTGTATTTTTTAGTTTTAAATATGTTTGGTAATGGATAAGGAATTTAAGTTTATTACCATGCCACTGGATATCTGAGTTACAGAATTCGTATAAATATATCCGATGTAAACATGGTAAATATTGCCAACACAAGGTAAAACCTAATGCTTCAACAGGGCATGAGCTTACTGTGATAGAATGATGGATGCCAAGATATGCTTAGGGAAAAAAAAAATTCCATAACTTTTGAGTAATAAAGTTTGCATGTACAGATCTTCATAAAGGTCTGAACAGATACTTCAGTCCTTTAACAAATACGCCTTTCACTTAGGTTGTTACAGTGCTATTCTGTATTTTAAACAGGGTCAAATGCTTTTCCTCATGGAGATGACCTGTCTGCTGAAAAATGGAGAGGAAAATAGAAAGGAGGAGATTCCTAAACAACATTATTGGTAGGTAAAAAGCTACTCTTACAGTCAGTTTTCCAAAGGTAAATACACAAACCAGTCACAGTGAGGCAACAGCCTAGAACAGTAACTATGCCTGACCTCAGCCAAACCCAAGAAATAATTTCCTGCATATAGCCAAGAGGAAATAAAAATCCCCCAAATCATACCAGACAAAAAAGGGTATAACGCAGTCTCATATGTTGTAGAATCCAAAGACTAATATTTAGATACAATGCCATCATCCTATTTCTAGGAAAATATAATTTCTATAATTCATTAGAATATTATGAATTTCAGTACATTGAAAATCTGTTTGAATTTAAACTACAAACTAGTTCTCAAAACAAAGATAAAACTTGAAGAGGGAAAACAAATCTTATAGAATCCTCCCAGAATTAATATTGGATTTCTCCAAGTTCAAATTGCAATAATACCATAATCAATTGAGTACTCAATTAACCTCGTCTGACATTCCAAGCAGAATATTTTAAGGGTTGTGAAGCATGCAAATAGAAACTTCAATTAAAGACTGACTTCATACATTGGACAGACTGTGAGAATAATGTGAAAAATTATGTAACCAGCCCAGTGCTTCAATAAACACCCACAGATGATGGAGAGGAGACTGACAAAATTCAGGATCAGCATCCTAATTCCTTTCTCCGGTAGAGTCTAGAAAGATTAAGAACTTGTTTACACAGGGGAGCAGGGGCTCCCTTCACATTCACTCTGAGCTTGGTTTCTGCACGTTCAGATGACCTGCATTCACGCAGCACAAATCTTACCGTGCATTAACTGCTGAGATAAAATATATTCCGTGCTCCTTTGGAAACCGTAGTAGCTTCAGAGTGCATTAACTGAAAGCATACTAGTATTCATTGGGTGCAGCTGGACCACACGCTCTCCCGGAGAGCTGCCAAGCGCTCTCGCAGGGGACAGCCCTGAGTGCCCGCTCCTGCCTGTGCCTCCCACCATCAGGTGTTGCTGCCCAGTTAAACACTGGCGTGCAGCTGGGGCGAGCCCTTTGCTGGTGGCAAACACAACCCGGAGGTCACACTGGCGATACACCCTAATTAATATAGCCATGCTCTGGCATAAGAGCATCGTCTGCCTAGAGTGGGACAGACATCCTAGGAGGCGAAAGGTGAAGGTTCGGGCTGCGGTGCGATGAAATGGGGCAAGAAGGATATCTCTTTAGGTGGCTGATTTGCCGATGGGTCACAGCTGAGTTTTTCTGCTGTTCTGAACTGAAATGAGGGGCCAGCATATGAACCTTTTTACACCGCTGGTGTAAACCCTGCCAGCACTTTGCATAGGCAGCTTGTTAGTACCAAGAAAGTGATCTGAGCTTGTGATTATTCTTTTCCTTCTTTTTTTCTGACTTTTACCTTTTCTTTTGCTTCCATTAGCTGTAACCAATATTATATATTTTGATACACCTCCAGGACCTGTTTTTTCCATGTATCCGCTGGAGACTTGTAGCTGTTTGAATTTTTAACCTTTCCTCATGTGCTGAATGCAGTGACTGTGGCAGAGAAAAAGCTACTCAGATTTACTGCTTGTTATGTACGTTTAAAATTCCCTGCTCCCAATCTGACTATCAAACAGGTATTTGTATGTATTTACACAAGCCCTGTTTTCCTTCCTGCATGCTGATAACCCTTTCCCCTAAATGTTCAGAAGGGTAACTTACTTTCCCTGTTCAACCCCAGAAATACTGTTTAAAAAAAAGTTGTGAGAATGTAGTAGTTCATTGCATCTCAGCTATCCATTCCTGACTGTTCCCCCTTTCCCTTCTGCCATCTGACACATACATTTTTTCCTCCCATTCTTCTTTGCCTTCTCCCGGCAGGTAAGCTCCTCTTCCCGTAGCACTCTTAAAATGGTGACTGCCGGCTCCTGCTTTTTGATGCAAAAAAAAGAAAGATAAACACTGCCTCCTTACCCCCCAAAAAAAACTATTAATAGAAGTGTACTTACTGTGCACAGTACAAACTAAGAATAGTGTTAAGTACTATATCCTAATTAGCAGGGTACAGTAATGCTTTCATTTTAATCAATGGGTTTTGGAGTTCCAGCTTTCATGGTATGTAATGAAGTACATTTCGAAGTGCTGTATCATAAAGCTCTATAGGATATTTTATAGGCATTTTCCTCCCTAGTTGCAAAGGGCAGAATTTCTGTAGCAGAAACTTATTTTTGAGGCTTTTTCCCAGGATAAAATTTAGCAATGAAGCTGTAAATCAGCTCTGCATAAGAAATGCATAGACATAGTGAGCTGTGAGGCAGGAGGCTGTGAACATCGTTAACCCCTGATGTCCTGGACAGTTCTTTCAAAGCACTGTTGCTGCCACCGCTTAACTTTGTGCCTGTCCTCAAGAGGTATGACATGGACTTTACAGTACTGCAAATCCAAGGTGGGAAGCAGCAGGAAAAGAATTTATGGCAACATGAGGCTTAAAGGCTGCAAGCTTTCCTCTCTGTCTTTTTGTGAACCAATCATTTCAAACAGTTGCACCCTTATGGCCTTCGCTATTTCTTTCTTACCTTCAGCTTGGCTGGTTTTCTTGAGAAATGAGGCTTATACAAGAAAGCTTTCTGTGTACCTGTATGTCTTTCTTTCCTCCTTCCCTTTCAATAACTTTTGAACAGACAGAAGAGTTTCAGCTACATTTGACAAAAAACATCAGGTTTCAAATATATGGTGCTTCAAGAAACTGGGAAAACGTGTGACTGGGTGGAAGACAGAAACCTGCTGAAGGACAGGCAGGGATGGCTCAGCCCACAGCCTTTCTGTTTGGCTCTCCCAGCAGCCAAGGACCGCAGCTGGCTGGGTAGGCTCCGCGTGCGTAGCTCCGAACTGCTGATGGCATACGGTGCTTCTTGCATACCACATGTACGTAGAGGAGAGGGCTTATTGCAGTCGGGAATACTGGGGACACAGAGGGGGAGTAAGAATACAGCATGTGAAGGATCTAGGGAACACGAAGGGATATTGCTGTGATGTGGTGTGTGTGGGAGGGGTAACCGTAGGAGGAGGTATGGGTTTATTGCAGATGTGGGGGCTGCGAGGTGAAGGGATGTAGGGCACAGATCTGTGGGAAACCTAGCTTCATTTCTACCCATGGATATGGAACAACATGTTGGTTGCAACCTGTGTAATTTTGCACAGTTTCTTCAAGCAGTAGCTAAATAGTTATATCATCTTACTTGTATTTTGCAAAAATAAAGATTTGCTTTATTCATCTGAGATATGTTTTTTATGAGGCTTATAATACTAGCTACATAAAAGAAAAGTACAGTTCTCATACTTGAGATTTTTTTCATAGTTCAATAGACTAAGTTTAAAATACAATGGAATAACAGTGGGAACATAACCACACCATGCACACGATGAAAGCAGTGTTTCCCCACTTTAAAAGGTCTTTGTTCAATACCTCTGCAACATTCACAAAATATGTGAACTCCTTAATACACAAGAAAATGCTACACAAAAAAAAAAAAGGGGGAAATCATATAGCCCCTAAATTCTGAATTTTAAACCATCACTGTTTATCCTCCATATAGAACACAAAAGTCTTCTCTGATTGAGTGTCCGGGGCAAATGTGATTTTGGGGAGGGAGTTTCTCTTCATTTCTCTGCTCTCTTAGCTGTACAAATTGTAGCATGCAACTATGTGAGAAGACCAGGTACTGCCCAGCAGCTGGTAGCCTACTTACAGCGCGATGTCATCTTCCTCAGTTTCCAAAACCTTCTCTCATCCTCCAGTAGCTCAGGCAATAGTTAAATTGCTCTTTCTTGTGATTTTTATTATTTAGAAAAAGGCAGGAGAGAGTTAGCAGAGTCTCCCAGGATGAAAGTTCTCTCATCTCTATTAATGTGACCAAGGTGGTGGGAATGGCGCTATCTGTTTCACTAAAGAAAATAGGTATGACTCACCGGCAAGCAGTGCATCTTGTGCTTTTGTTAATCATGTTAGAGTGATATTGATAAAGTTGCCACAATAACGTACAAGGCCAAAAGTGTTATAGAAGCCAGTCTGACCCTGAGCTCTGAACTGCAGAGCCAAGGCCAGCAGACAGCAAGATGTCGAATACATCCCCTCCCCCAAACCTGATACATGTTGGTAAAGACTAGCAATGCAACACTGGGCGCTTTTTATTCAAAGCAGTTTGAAAAGGTACCAGACTGTCAAAAGGGGCAGATCTAGGAATGGTGTGTGTGAATTTCATCCCAGAATAGCTGTTGCAGAGAGGTAAAGTTCACAGCACACCAAAAGAAAAAAATATTCACAATGCTTATCGCCTACACATACAAAAAATAGAACAGAGTGGGTAAGGAGGAGGAAGCAAGCTCACTGAGATGGATATAGTGCAGCACTGAATATGCAACTGCTGAAGGGGTCATGCTTTTGTGCAAACCAAACAGGTCACATAGGCAGGTCTGGGAGAAGCTATTTCTGCGGATATTCAAAGCCAACTGTCCCTTTCAGAGCGTCTTATACCCATTTGCACAGTGACTCTTCTCCCCATATTCTGTACTTGCAATTGTTTGTTGTTTGATATCATCACCTACTCACTAGAAATAATAATAAATATAATAGATAGATTAAACAAAAGCAAGAGTCTTAAACCTGCCAATTTAAATTAGGTTAAGAAGACGTGTTCAAGATAAGCTAAAAGCAAATTACATGAAAGCCAAGCTTTGCCCAAGAGATTGCCTCTACACACTAGAGAAAGGAGAGCCAAGTCGCTTCCCCAGATGAGGAATCAGCACTTATGTAGTGGCCAATATCACAAAATTTCTTTTTTTCTATCTACTTGTTAGGAAGATCCTCACCACATCCCACCAGGCACAGATGTAATCAGAGAAATTTTAATCTTTTCTCATAAGCCAGTCCCCTCAGCAATCGCTAGCATTGCATTTCTTTGAATTCCCTTCCAACTGCTCTGCAACATTATGGCAAGAGGTTGTCCAGCCCCATACACCATCTTCTAAGGGCCAGCTCCCTTCCACATCAGAGGGACCCAAGGGCATTCAGTACGAAACATTAAACATCATGCAGGATCAACCAGATTTTCCATTTCACCATTCTCAAACAGGACGGGATTATTGTTCCCTCCTGAATAAAGGTATAATGGTTCTTCATCTGCAGACTGAAAAAATAAAAAGAAAATAAAATTCAAAAATGGCTCTTTTGCTGTGATACTGCATTGCAGATTCGCATCTAATTTTCTGCCAATATTATCCACTCAGTCTCTTTCAACATTGCTGTTTTCCAAATTTTTCCTCCCACTGAATCTGTGTGTTTGATTAATGTTTTCCCAGATGTCTGAACCTGGGGAAAAAAAGCACTTTCAGTCTCATTTTGTTAAGTGCTAGGAATCTCTTTGATGATCCATAACTAATTTTACTGTACTTGTCACAAAGCAGATGTGTGGCAACAGTCCCCTAAGCATGCTGCATTCAATCATTACAAACTCCAGAGTTCTCTGTTCTTTCCCCCCCTTTTTTTGTGTTTATTTTTCATTAGTAATTAACCTTCACAGTTTATCATATTCTCTTTCACTGGTTTAATGAACATATTTGACTCATGAGTTATACAGTTGGTCCAACCACATTTTATCCCTCTCTTTTTAGTTTCATGCCTTTGTAGAATATCAGATTAGGCTGTAGTTTCAGAAATATAACAAGTCTTCATTTTGGCTATTTTGTCTCAATCACTTAGTGCATTAACTCTCCTTATTTCTAATTTACCTGAAAGATTTTTGCATTCAAAGGATGGAGAGTCTTTAAATATTAAGAAGAGGAACTATTAAAATGAAAGACTGTAAATAATTCCTATTTAAAGAAGGTGTACTCTGTTATCTCTAACTCAGCATCCATAATATGCAATAGCTTTAAAGCTCACCTTTGTTTCAGCCCTCCCTCCTGGAACAGTAGAAATCGCCTCTGAGTTGTCCCTCTTATTTCTAATAAGCTTCAGCTATAATAAAAACAGAGAGATGGCTGATGCTATTGAATCTGACAATGGGAGGAATTCATGGAACTGTCTAAAAAGAAACAACCCCTTTGTGACTGTACAGAAAACGCGACTATTTAGAATCACGGAGTAGCTGAGGCTGGAAGGTATCTCTGGAAATCATCTAGTCCAACCCCTCTGCTCAAAGCAGTGTCATCTAGAGCAGGTTGCTCAAGGCCATGCCCAGTCAAGGTTTGAATATCTCCAATCATGGAGACTCGACAACCTCTCTGGGCAACCTGTGCCAGTGTTTAATCACTCTCACAGTAAAAAAAGGTTTTGTTTTTTTTCTTTCTTTTGTTTAAAAAGAATTTTTAATATTTTGATTTGTGCCCATTTACTACTTTTGAAAGTCACACTTCATTACACTGACAAAACAGGTTTCTTGCTGGGGTATTTTCTGCAGGAAAAATAAATCAGCTGCAAATGTGCATCTATTTGTCTCAGAAGTTGTCAAAGTGAAATTGTTATACCAACCTAGATATTTGTGCTACTAGACGTATCGAAGTCCTTATGAAACAAAAGTAGTATCTTATTCACTGTAATGCATATGACAAATAAACTGGCTATATACAGAAGTAAAGCAATTATTTGCCAGTGAATGTTGGAATAAAAGCCATAGAATAATTTTATCATAGTAATATCAGTAGGTATTAAGCCAGAAATTATAGTATAGTACTTGTCCCTTCTTCTAAAACTATAGGAGAATTAGCTTGTTTGGTTTTTATTGTTAGATTCCATTTTAGTGTGTGTGAGAGGTGTGCATGTGCATGTGTGTGGTTACATGCACATTAGGTCTCTGAAGAGAACGTTAAGTGCAAACAGATTAATTTTGTGTTTGAATCTCAAAACTGGATGTTAGCGAATTCATCAGGAGTCTTTGGTATAGAGTTTGAGTAGGAGCATCGTGGTGACTATCAAAAATATTATCTGGCTGACACTCAAACAATTGCAAAACTAAAAATTCATGAACTTCAACACTGTCAGAGCCATTGCTTCTGGTCCCTTCCTCAGAAAGTCCTTAGTGCCCATCGGGCCACTTACATAACTTGTATTCAAACTGATTTATGTAAAGGGGGGGTTCTCCTTCCTTTAAGGGAGATGAAATACAGAATACTGACCAACTGTCTGATTAAGTGAATTGAACATGAATTTTTGTCAAGGGTCATTCTGCTGAACTTCTGCAGGTGGATTGCACTGGGCAGAACTTTTGCGATAAATGCCCAGAAATCCTACCTGGTCAGTACCAGATAGAGTTGTTTTTCTGTTTAAGGTCCACATGAGCTAACAAATCCCTGGGACTGAATACTAATGATATTTGCTTTCATTGTCTATAAAATTTGCCTTACTATGGCTTGTAAAGCTATGTCTAACCTGGAGAGCACTGCAGTCTTTCTAGCCCTTCAGTTTGACTAGTCTTAGTCCTGTATTTGGGTAATCCAACAGCCCCATCCTCTACCCAGCAATACTTTGTAGGAAGGGAGCCAAGGAGTACTGGCTGTGTTCCCCCATCTGAATGACAGGGCAGGCGCTGGACTTTGAAATATGCAATCATTATACCTGTTACTCAGCCCAGACACGGCAAATAGCTGGAAATGAGTAATTGGTGTAATGGGCGATTTAATTTTGGCAAATGAAGTTGGTGCTCTGACAGGGACTAAGGTATCATCTTCAGTCTGGAGGTTTGTCAGGTGCAGGACGAAATTTCTCTTCCAAACAGGAAGAGAAGGCAAGCCACAAAGATGCAAGTGGCTAGCTAAAAGATGCTACCTTCTCCCGGAAAGAGACTCTAAAAGATGCTACCTTCTCCCAGAAAGAGACTTGAATTTTAGGTCTCTCAAATCACAGATAAGTTCCCTGACTTGTCTATTTATAGCTGTGTTTATCCTTATTTCTGTTCTTGTTAATACCTTTTACCCTCCTGATACAGAATGGAATTTCTCATGATATCTTAGAAACTATGGTCTAGGATGCAAAAAACCTGTTTCCTGCACAGTTGTGCTCTGAACCCTTTTGACAAAAAACTTGAGAGGACATGTTAGAAAGGAAAAGCATTACCACTTTTTGCTGTTTGTTTTTTTTTGTTTTTTTTTTTTAACAGTGGATTTGACAGTGGGTGGAAAGTGGTGACTTAGACATTGTCACAATGTTGAAACTCATCAGGCTGGAAGGGTGTTCTGCCATGTGCTCTGGGAGAAGGGAATAGCATGAGGGAGGGAAGAAGAGAGAACAAGGTGCCGTTTCTTGGATTAGAGCTTTGGTAAGCTTCCAGAAGATAGGAAATTCAGATGTTTAGCTGGCAGCTGTTGGTGGTGAGGGAAGAGCCCTGGCTCAGTTCCCTGTTGGGCGCAGGGAGCAGTTTCCCTCCATCTGTTAGGAGCTTCTGATTAGATGAGGTAGGTTAAATCTTTTTTCCCTCTGCTCCCCCTTCCCAATGGTTGTGAAATCACTTATTTGTGTTGCTGAGAGCAAAGAGAAAAGAAATGAAACCACAAAGCCAGTGTGGGAATTTTTATGCGCTTTGCAGGCTGCAGAGGCTGGAAGAAGATGATTAGAGTGATTGAAGATTGATGGAAGTGATAAGATGGGTGAAAGGGTACTGAAGGGAGCAAGGAATGATGCATGTACTTAATGGGATATCTTAAGTTTCTCTGTCAGGCTGCCTTGTTTGCAATCTGTTTAATACTTGCTCTTACCTCATGAAGAATAATGGTGGCTTATTGTACATTTTCTAAAATTGTTTTCAGAAAGGACAAATTCATATCAGCAAATGTGTGAATTCGTAAAAAAAAAGAGGAATTACTACATGCTTTCCATGTTCCAGTATGGCTTGTCTCGAGGCCATGATGAAGTAAAATCAACTGCATCATGTTATAGTGATGTTTTCCACCTATAGGCACTTCTTACCTGACGGCCATAGTGATTAAACTGAGATTGTACAGGATTGGAAATACAGGCCAGTACAAGCTCTTCAGGTAGCAACCCACTGACATCAAGCTCTGGCAGGTTTTAGAGCAACAAAACAGACACACAACTACAAAAATTAAAAAAAAAAAAAAAAAAAAAGAGGCCCTGGGAAAAGCCTTCCAGCAAACCCCAGACATATACAGCCACACAGACCAAATCTGAAAGAAAAGAAAAAAATAAAAAGAATATTAATTCTGAAGGAGAGGAGGAAACTTTCTTCCTTCCACTTCTAGCCTCTTCTCTCTCTTCGTTCTTCACCTTCTGTGGCTAATCTCCTTGGATTCCTTACCTCTCCCGCTGTGATATTGATCCATCTCCTGTGAGGGCATTGAATTGCGTAACACACCAATACAACAGGCTGCTGTATTTGTGTAGCAGTCCCCTGTTAATTCTTCAATAGCTGGCTGGCCTGGCACAAAATAGTAAAAAAAGACAGCCACAAGCATCCCACAGCCCAGGGCAGCATCGTTTCACTGGGTGTTGCCTCACCGCCTCCCTCAGCTTTGCCAGCCCTGCAGTTTGCGTTGCTGGGTCTGCCTGCTTTATCCAGGCGTTATCACAGGAACGGAAATTTCAGCAGCCTTTTTTCTGTAAGAGGGAAAACAAATTTTGTGATGTGAATTCTGCAACAACCACTAAACCAGCAGCTTTCCCATTGAGGGTCGACCAGAAGATTAGGCTGAGATTATACAAGACCCAGTTAAAGGTGGTTGCTTTTGCTAAATTCAAATTTGTAAGGTTATTACAGAAAGTCACGGGTTTGCTTAACCAGAAATCAAGAGGTGCATTTTTTCCTGTCTCAGTAAGTGGAAAGAGGCACATCTGCAAAGCCAAACACTGTTTTCACACAACCATAGAATCACAGAATGGTTTGGGCAGGAAGGGACCTTAAAGATCACCTAGTTCTAGGTGATCTGGACACCTTCCACTAGACCAGATTGTTCAAAGCCCCATCCAATCTGGCCTTGAACACTTCCAGGGGTGGGGCATCCACAACTTCTCTGGGCAACCTGTTCCAGTGTCTCACCATCCTCACAGTGAAGAGTTTCTTCCTAATATCTAATCTAAATCTACCTTCTTTCAGCTTAAAACCGTTACCCCTCATCCTATCACTACACTCCCTGATAAAACGTCCCTCCCGATCTTTCCTGTAGGCCCCCTTTAAGTACTGGAAGGCCACTATAAGGTCTCGTAAGGTTTTCATAGTTAAACACTTCTCTCCCCCCCGGCCTAGAAAAGCAAGATGGCCAAGAAAGCTCCCATGAAGCATTTTTCAAACATGCTCACTTATAACCCAAACTAGCTAATTTACATCTCAATTTACATATATCCCACAGTACTTTATTCCATTGATTAGACATCAGTACATTTACATTTCCATCACTTCCACATTAACAGCAGCAGTAGGTCACAGTGACCTTACAAATATCTTGTCAAAGCCTTTTGTGTCAAAACAGCCCAACCTCAGAAATGCGCTATCAAAACATCCGCATCATCCAATGTCAAAACACCTTCATCACAGAGTCTAAGCACATTCAGATCCAACAAATTAACATATCAAGGCTTTATTGCTTTAATATCGGAGTAAAAAACCAAAAACCTAATGCCTTCCCTGTGAAGAGAAAATTTTCTTACTCCCATTTCCCATTGCTAATTAACAAAGTTCCTACCTACTGGAGTGTCTCAGGAGTGATTCTTTTTTTTTTTTTTTGACAGTGCCACTACAGTGACCGACATTTTCATTTAGTCAAACTTGCAAAAGGGGCTGGAAGATGCTTGTGGAGACTTAGCCTCAGTGATGGTCAAGTCAATAAAATTCCTGGCTAGATACAAGACTATTCAGCAAAGTGAACAGCACAACTGAAAAGTTTTGTAAACAAAACCAATACACAGCTCTGGATCATTCTCCCATTGCATTTTAATTATCTCATTGTTCAATTTTCAGGCCAAACCTATCTTAGTGCTGGGCTTCACTGCAAGTGACTAAATGAATGGGGAAGGGGAAAGCACACTTTTTTTTTTTTAAATTTAAAGGAAGTGAGACAAATAATCCCCCAAGACGAAATCTAACTGTTTATAAATCACAGTCTTAGTGGTTCCCTTGCCCTCCTGCCCATCTGCATACAAGACAAAAAAAGTACCTAAGTCTTATGTATAATTGCACAGTTTCACACCAGTGACTCCACATGAATCCCATAATTTGAATTGTAATGCCTCTCCACCTCTGCTTTGTGAGTGGGGTGTTTATAAGGGAAGTTTTCAGGGATGGATCCCATCACAGGACAGCATACCTGAATGTAAACGTACAGGGCATCCAAACATAAAGGCAGTCAGGACAGCAATGTTTAGTGTATTCTTGAATAAGGACATGCATAAATCATCATCTGAAAATGCAATAATACAGTAAACTAGTCTGCACTGTCAGGACTGCAAATATTCATGTCCAGGCAAGACTCACAAGTTCAGGCAATAACTTTCTTGATAGGTAAAACTTTCAAATATAGAATACATAAATATAAATCAGCCTGTTACATTCTTTCCAGTTTGTTTTTTTTTTTTCAGGACATTCGCTAACAACCAAAACAATTAAATTTACAAGCAAGAAGAAGGTCATAGGCAATCTGCTCATAACTGACCTTGTAGTTAAGCCATTGTGTCACACCCATTTGTACTAGGGCAGGATCTGTTGCATGTTGCTCTGTTTCTCACATGAGTTATTTCTGTGGCAGCACAGGTTGATACCATGAATTCAGATTGATTATATCAAGGTGGAACAAATCAGAAGCAGCAGTTGCAAATTTGTAGAAACAGACCTGACTAGCGTATTACTGTTATCCCCAGAAAAAGCAAGTGGGAACATGACCACATACCTTGATCTTGTATAAATGCTTTCTATTTAAGTTTTCAGATTTGGTTCACTCTGAAAGTCATTCTTTTAAAATTCATTATTTTTTTCTTAAAAGATGTACAGTAGCTTCCATGTAAGCTCTCTCCTTAAAAATGGTGTCTCATTAGAGGAGATAGTCTCTTTATTTTAAATGAGAAGACTGTTGCAGAATTCATGAACTTCTTAAGTGTGACTGATGTGAAGAGATAGAAAAACAATTCACTCTGCTATAATTGTGGCCTTTAGTTTATACTTAACTATGCTTTAATGGATCGTTACATTTATTCATACTTTTCTTTGATTTTCTAAAAAGTAAAATACTGATTTCCAATCTGCAGTCTGAGAACTAATCTCAGGATTTCAATGACCAGCTTCACAGTAGTAAAGTCTCTTAATGTTAGCGCTTCTTATTTTCATCTCCTTCTCCAAGTTCTTCACTGAAAACAAGATGTAAAAAAACAATTTAAAGTCAAGGGGAGAAGTACTTTAGATCTCTGTGGTAGAAACTTCTGCTGCCTGAGAGCTGGAGAGGAAATAGGAGCTGTTTTCATAGGTTGATGCGACCTAGGGGAATTAGACGAAGTGACAGAGACGTGAAAAAAATATATGGAGAAGGAGGAGCACCATGAGGCGCTACAATTACAGAAGGGAAGAGAAAAAAAGAAGTGAAGCGGTAGGGTGAAGAGTCAGAAAAGAGGCATCTCTATGAAGGAATAAAAAGACCTCATGAAATGGAAAGTGGGGCCAATTTGTTCCTACATAACTTTCATTCCGCTCGATTTCTGCTATCCAAAGCAACAAGGATGGCTGAGGGACCTGAGCAGGCTTGACGTGAAGTGCAAGAGGAGGGGCTGCTGCTGCCATAGGGCTGCATCTGTAGAGGGATTTCCAATGAAGGCAGCTGAAATGGTTGCTGATGGTGAAGTGGTAAAAAGCTACTGTGGGACGTTCCAGAGGAGTACTGAGAGAAAGGCTGCCTCAACTGGACAAAAGCTCAATTATATTAATAGATCCAAGGGAGCAAGAATATTAGGGGCGGTAGAGGAAGAAAACTACTTAAAATTTACTTGATCACCTAAATTCTCTGAAAATTTACAGTAGGAGTGGCAGTACCCCTCTACAGCTGCAGCCGTTGGGCCTAAGGTTTCAGCACTATAGGAGTCACTCTGAGATAGCTCTGAGATTGCTGTAGAAACACCAGCCTCACAGTGATGTGCCAGAGCAGAGAATCAGCTCTTGACATAAGAAACCTTCCTGGCAGCAAGGAGCCTGGCAAATTGAAGAGACATTTCCAGCGTTCTTGTAATTTGTGGTACAAATGACTTCTACCAGAATTTATTCCAAGCAGTTGAGGAGCTCTATACACAGGGCACCTGTGTGTCGCCCAGCACGTATATCAATGCTGGCACAAAACACCCTGAGATTCACTTTCCACCTAGAGGTCAGCTGCCTCCGTGGAGCCCATAATCATCATGGCCGAGAAAGTAGGAAATTACTCTCAGAATAAATGAGCTTTCAAGATTCAGTTTAGATATGTCGTTGCAAATTACAATTGCTCCTTGATTTGATCATTAAACTGATAACATAACTGAGAAACTTAGTGTCATCTTTCTGACCAGTTCCTCTGGATTACCAAGAAAGTAAAGCAGCAGCCAAAAACTTCTCAGTAATACAATCCTGTATCGAAGACTCCTCTGCCATGGGAACACAAAGATGGGCGGTATTTCAGATGACCAGCCTTATGGTAGTAAAATACAGTCGTCTTGTTTAAAGGTGTGGAGGTCACACTTTGCATAGAGTTATTATACAATGAGATGTCTGCTATTGCCACTGGTGAAACTCAGTTTGAAGCAGCAGTAACATTACATTATTTCCACGCGGCAGTCCCGAGCAAAGGGAACCGTGCCTGTGCGGGCCACTCTGAGAATTTGCCGCACCACCACCTCTTTACAGAGCCAGATTGTCCCAAAATACTGGCAATGGCAGCAGGGTGCAGGGATAAATAGTTTGGACTGAAGTAATGAGAAGGGAAAAAACCCACGAAAACTTAAATACAGAACACGTTTTAGTAACATTCAGCCATCATCTCAGCTTTTTCAGGCAATTTCTCTTTTAGTTCAACATTTTAGCTCAACCTGCTTAAGTCTTCAGAGGATGCACTGACAAGCAAAAAGTCTAATTACCATGTTTAGTTTGCTCTTTTTAGCATGCCTTGCAGGCCTTGTCATCATTTCACTGTGAAAAGAAGTTGGTGGGGTTTTTTCCTTTTAGCAAATTCTTCATTACTATTCTTGTTAAAGTAATACTGCACCAGAGATTCCTTTGATTGTTTTGTTATGCTAAAATTGCCATTAATGCTGTTCTCCTTTGAAACTTCTTCCTATGGGTTTACTTTTGTACATCTGGTGGAGAACTTTATTTGCTTTTTTGTTTATTTACTATCACACACAAGAAAAGCATACATAAATCAAATACTTTGTCCCTCAGGCTTCATCTGTCTTTATGCTGTATCAAAAATTTCGATAAAACCTGTTAAGTAATAATCCTATAAAGACAGGAAAGTGGAATGTGGCACACTGACAAATTGCTGTGAGTTGGATATACAAATGATCTTTTTGAAAAAGAGAGGATTTCTCATTACAGTTAATTTCTTCCTTCTTTATTTCTTTTTCTAAGTTGAAATTTAAATAGTTTTTATTTACAGAATCATGTATTTGTGAAGCAAAATCTCTTGCACCACAGTAAAGATGGGTAAAATTTATAAGGAATATAAAAGCACCAGTTGTATCTAACATGTCCTTGTTTTTAATCTGATTTCAGGAATCATTTCTTCTTATTGTAACAAAAGAGACATCTTGACAAACACTGACACTTGCACTGGCAACAGACAGA